>NW_026731873.1:2500-113786 GCF_028476545.2 Physella acuta
GGGGTGAGTGAAGTTTTGGGGTGAGTGAATTTTTGGGGTGAGTGAAGTTTTGGGGTGAGTGAAGTTTTGGATCTATAGCGGGCAGCGTCTTAGGCCCGTACATTAGATTTGGGGTGAGTGAAGTTTTGGGGTGAGTGAAGTTTTGGGGTGAGTGACGTTTTTGGTGAGTGGAGTTTTGGAGTGAGTAAAGTTTTGAGGTGAGTCCATTTTTGGGGTGAGTGAATTTTTAGGGCGAGTGAATTTTTAAGGTGAGTGAATTTTTGGGGTGAGTGAAAGTTTTTTTTTTATCTATAGCGGGGAGCGTCTTATGCACGTACTTAAGATTTGGGGGGGGGGGGGGGAGTGAAGTTTTGAGGTGAGTGAAGTTTTGAGGTGAGTGAAGTTTTGAGGTGAGTGAAGTTATGGGGTGAGGAAATTTTTTGGGGTGAGTGAATTTTTGGGGTGAGTGAGTTTTGGGGTGAGTGAATTTTTGGGGTGAGTGAGTTTTGAGTTGAGTGAAGTTTTGGGGTGAGTGAAGTTTTGGGGGGAGTGAAAGATTTAGGGTGAGTCTCAGATTTTTGGTGAGTCACAGATTTTCGGTGAGTCTAAGATTTTTGGTGAGTCTAAGATTTTTGGTGAGTCTAGAAAACACTGTTACGGGCCACCAATATGACAACTGCCTCTTTATGAAACTGCCCTTTCACAGATACCTGCTGACCATCTGCTGTCCGCTACTGTCATGTCCGCCCCCGCCACCCTCGCTGTGACACGAATCTGTTACCCCGAGGTCGAGGTTCCCAAAGTGACGATAGAAGACATAGAGAACATGGAGAGAATGTATGTACACAGTCACTTGACGTCTAGCTGACAGACTTCATGTATGTACACAGTCATGTACGTCTAGCTGACACACTTTATGTACACAGTCACTTGACGTCTAGCTGACAGACTTCATGTATGTACACAGTTATGTACGTTTAGCTGACATATTTATGTACACAGTCATGTACGTCTAGCTGACAGACTTCATGTATGTACACAGTTATGTACGTTTAGCTGACATATTTATGTACACAGTCATGTACGTCTAGCTGACAGACTTCATGTATGTACACAGTTATGTACGTTTAGCTGACAGACTTCATGTATGTACACAGTTATGTACGTTAAGCTGACAGACTTTATGTATGTACACAGTTATGTACGTTTAGCTGACATACTTTATGTACACAGTCATGTACGTCTAGCTGACGGACTTTATGTATGTACACAGTCATGTACGTCTAGCTGACAGACTTCATGTATGTACACAGTTATGTACGTCTAGCTGACACACTTTATGTACACAGCCATGTACGTCTAGCTGACAGACTTTATGTATGTATCCAGTCACTGGAAGTGAGGTTGTCTAGCTCACAGGCTTAACGGTTAAGACGGGGGGGGGAGGTAAATATAATGTGACGTTACACTGTTTTTATACCACCCTATATTTTCACTAACAATTATTTAGTTTTTAGAAAAATAAACATCCCAAGTAATGGGTCAGACGGGGTATCAGTTTTGTGATTGGTATTATTTGAAGTCTTAAAGTATGGCAGCCATAACAACACCTTAAATTCGAGAATACTTTAATCAAAAACAATTTTTAGAAATTATGTTCACACAAAGGGCTACTACTCTTTCCCTTGATGACAAGCATTGTCTCCCTTACACAATGATTCTCATCCTTGTAGCTCATGATTAGGGCCGTTTATAAAGACTGGGCATATTGCTAACTGTTAAGTTGATCATATAGGCTACCATGATATACAACATAAACTATAATGTTATTCTTACATGAGTACTCGGGTCTGTTAGAATTACCTACATTACATACAGTGTTTTAAAATAATGTAATCCATTCAGCTTAACACTGCCTGGCTGTATTATTGTTTACTTCCATGTCCCACGTATGGGACCACTATGATGTGTCAACGAGCGACATATAGCCTTTATTATAGAGGGATAAAATACACAATAAAGTTAAAACAACATATTTGATTTTATTTGCAATATGGCAGTTTGGGGGTGGGGGGGGGGTGTGACTTCATTTTAAAAGGGGAAGGGTCTGACTTTTTTTCTAACGATATGTGAACATGGGAAGGGCGTGAAAAGTTGTAAAAGAAATCGTGGCGCCATTTATGTACAACCCGGAACAGTTATATGATATTAATCGGTCTATGTGACAAACTTAATGTATGTAAACAAGAAAGTTATCTTAGTTTATCCAGCTAACGAAGTTACCAATAAATGTAAAGAGATTAAACTTGATCTTTCTTATCAACGCAACTACAAAACTACCCCGAGATTAAAATTTGCAAGTATAATGACCGGAAAACCCACTTTATGCTCCCAAAATTGAAACAGTTTAAAATAAGTATAAAATACAATCTAAAACAACAAACTAATAACAAAATTGTTCTTTTGCGTTATGTTAAATATTGAAATAATATAAATTACATCATGCATCTCCTGATTAAATTAAACATGTACAGAGATCTAATTATTGTAGGCAATCGGCATTTTTGCAATCGGCTTACGGGCACAGAGCGACTCTACGAGTAAAGTCCACACCATTCCTGATCATCTTTATGCCATGTACTCCCCAGTCGAGAAGGTTCTATCATTGATGCGGCAATCCAAGGCGCTATGCTGTCTTTTAAAATCATCTCCTGTATTCTCGTCAACTTGATAGCCTTCTTATCAGTCTTGAGGTTCATCAACGCCACGCTTACCTGGTTTGGTGATAGAGTGGGATTAGAAGACGTGTCGTTTGAGGTAAGAGAAACAGCTTTGCCGGCTTGAACATTTAGGCAAGAAATAGATAAAGACATAGAAGGACTTGCAGGGGCGAAATAGGGACTTAATGTTAATTTTGCTTCTGCTTATGGACGCCAACATCGTAGAGTTGCAAATATTTATATGGATAAGAAAGATAGAGGAGAGAGTTAAGTAAAATTCCCAGTCCAAACCTGACGGCCTATGCGGCATATGAAGTAGAGTTCATCTGTTTCTGTGACCTCGGCATATGAAGGGATGGTGTGGTTACTTTCCCTAACGTGAGTTAGGTATCCACCATAGCCGGGTGGACTTAGGGACGCTCTACTAACTTGAAACCGGATTCGAACTCGAGCCTTACGGGTTAGCAGTCTAGCTCTCTACCGCTAGGCCACTATGTAAGAGCGGAGAGGGAGGAGGAATAATAACTGGGTAGTTGAACGAAAACATGTATATGAGGCTGAAAGAGTTAACTCTATGTAGGACTATGTATCTTCACCTCATTTCAAGTTAACAACACGCATAATTCAGGCAAAATCTGCAGACTTCACACTTGGAGTTGATAACACTGCCAGGTCTGTAGCCATCCATCACATGTATCACACCATCAGGCAGACAGTAGGAAACGAAGGGGGTCGCCGATTCCACACAGCGCCACCTACATCTGCATGCATATAACCCATAATTCGCACAACAGGCGTAACAGTTTTCGGCCAATCAAACTGGGGATTTATGATGAAGTTTACAATTATATTGGGCAATTATATTAGACTTCAAATGTTCGAGTCTCCTAGCTAACGTGTGCATGCTCTAAAGATGGCATTGATCTTGTTTGGAAGTAGTAATGTTAACATCAGTATTAATGTACTGATTAAGTGTGTTTTTACCCTCATAATTATTAGTAAAAAACACTACATTTTCACACAGATAGCCTACTAAGCAACATCAGTTTGTAAAACAAATATTACTACCCAATAAAACATAGTGTTATTTCAACGTATTATGTAGACATAGGAGCAACAGAGCTCCCTATTACGTTATTTCCTACACACACCAAAAAACCTAACCCTTTCATGGCTGTTTCAGATGCTCTGCTCGTACTTTCTCTACCCTGTCGCCGTTTTCATGGGAACTGAATGGTCGGATTGCAGGCGCATGGCTGAGCTAGTTGGCATCAAGACATTCACAAACGAATTTATTGCCTACGAGTGCGTTTGTACTTCGCTAAGTATTTTATTTATAGAGCCGCGCGCACGCTTTTTTTCAAACATCTCAATACCATATACAGTATCTAGTTAGCGAGCAGGGGTATTTAGACATCAATACCATGTACAGTTAGTTACCTTAGCGAGCAGAGGTATTTAGACCTCAATACCATATACAGTTTCTAGTTACCTTAGCGAGCAGAGGTATTTAGACCTCAATACCATATACAGTTTCTAGTTACCTTAGCGAGCAGAGGTATTTAGACCTCCATACCAAATACAGTTTCTAGTTACCTTAGCGAACAGAGGTATTTAGACATCAATACCATATACAGTATCTAGTTAGCGAGCAGAGGTATTTAGACCTCAATACCATATACAGTTTCTAGTTACCTTAGCGAGCAGAGGTATTTAGACCTCAATACCATATACAGTTTCTAGTTACCCTAGCGAGCAGAGGTATTTAGACCTCAATACCATATACAGTTTCTAGTTACCTTAGCGAGCAGAGGTATTTAGACATCAATACCATATACAGTTTCTAGTTACCTTAGCGAGCATAGGTATTTAGACCTCAATACCATATACAGTTTCTAGTTACCTTAGCGAGCAGAGGTATTTAGACCTCAATACCATATACAGTTTCTAGTTACCTTAGCGAGCAGAGGTATTTAGACCTCAATACCATATACAGTTTCTAGTTACCTTAGCGAACAGAGGTATTTAGACCTCAATACCATATACAGTATCTAGTTAGCTTAGCGAGCAGAGGTATTTAGACCTCAATACCAAATACAGTTTCTAGTTACCTTAGCGAACAGAGGTATTTAGACATCAATACCATATACAGTATCTAGTTAGCGAGCAGAGGTATTTAGACCTCAATACCAAATACAGTTTCTAGTTACCTTAGCGAACAGAGGTATTTAGACCTCAATACCATATACAGTTTCTAGTTACCTTAGCGAGCAGAGGTATTTAGACCTCAATACCATATACAGTTTCTAGTTACCTTAGCGAACAGAGGTATTTAGACATCGATACCATATACAGTATCTAGTTACCTTAGCGAGCAGAGGTATTTAGACCTCAATACCATATACAGTATCTAGTTAGCGAGCAGAGGTATTTAGACCTCAATACCATATACAGTATCTAGTTAGCGAGCAGAGGTATTTAGACCTCAATACCATATACAGTATCTAGTTACCTTAGTGAGCAGAGGTGTCTAGACGTATATTTTAATGTCCAGGAAACTAGCGGAACTGATCAAAAACCGCCAGGCCTACGAAAAATACCTGAGAGAGAATGGACCAGGATCCATACATTTTGTAGGGGAAGATATCATCTTGGGCGACTTTACTAATAGTTCACGACTGATTGCTGGGATAATATCAGTAAGTTGGTTGGCAGTGATGGCTGGTTGTAGGTTGGTTGGTAGTGATGGGTGGTTGTAGTTTGGTTGGTAGTGGTGGGTGGTTAATGGTTGGTTGGTAGTGGTGGGTGGTAAAGGGTTGGCTTTAGGTGATGGGTGGTTGTAGGTTTGTTGGTAGTGATTGGTTGTTGTGGGTTGGCTGGTTTTGTGGTTGTGAGATGGTTGGAAGTTCTGTGTGGTTGTGAGATGGTTGGATGTTATGTGTGGTTGTAGGTTATTTGGCTGTTATTGAGTTTGTCGAAAGACATGTGATTGTGGGTTGATTGGCAGTGGTGTGTGATTGTGGTTTGGCTGAAAGTTATGTGTGATTGTGGTTTGGCTGAAAGTTATGTGTGATTGTGGTTTGGCTGAAAGTTATGTGTGATTGTGGTTTGGCTGAAAGTTATTTTTTAATGTGGTTTGGTTAAAAGTTATGTGTGATTATGATTTGGTTAAAAGTTGTGTGTGATTGTGGTTTGGTTGGCAGTGGTGTGTGATTGTGGTTTGGTTGGCAGTGGTGTGTGATTGTGGTTTGGCTGAAAGTTATTTTTTAATGTGGTTTGGTTAAAAGTTATGTGTGATTGTGGTTTGGTTGGCAGTGGTGTGTGATTGTGGTTTGGGTGGCAGTGGTGTGTGATTGTGGTTTGGTTGGCAGTGGTGTGTGATTGCGGTTTGGTTGGCAGTGGTGTGTGATTGTGGTTTGGTTGGCAGTGGTGTGTGATTGTGGTTTGGTTGGCAGTGGTGTGTGATTGTGGGTTGGCTAGCAGTGACGTATGATTATGCCATGTTTGACCGAGGTAAGCCAGACAGGGTTGGTCGTCACTGAAGCGTGACGACAAGACGGGTGTACACCAACCCGTTACAACCTCATCACGTGGGTTGTGTCCTGTTTCAGCAAAGGTCAGAGGTTATCGCCACCTATGCCCTATGCGGGTTCTCCAACATCGGCTCCATGGGCATCGTGCTGGGCAGCCTGTCTGCCATGGCACCTAATCGTCAGACAATCCTGTCCAAGCTGGTCTTCAGAGCAATGGTCGCAGGCAACGTGGCTTGCTTCGTGACCGCTTGCATTGCAGGTGAGAGGGCATGTCATTGTCAAAACTCACGGCAGTTGTACAACTGTTAACGTCATTTGTTGTGTTAAACGTTGATAGAAACACATCTCATATGGTGTTGAAGTTGTTGATATACACTCATGCGTTTTGTATTGTGATAAAAGTTGCGATACACGCATCTGTTTTGTATTGTCATAAAAGTTGATATACACGCATCTTTTTTGTATTGTGATAAAAGTTGATATACACGCATCTGTTTTGTATTGTCATAAAAGTTGATATACACGCATGTGTTTTGTATTGTGATAAAAATTGATATACACGCATCTGTTTTGTATTTTGATAAAAGTTGATATACACGCATGCGTTTTGTATTATGATAAAAGTTTATATACACGCGTCTGTTTTTGTATTATGATAAAAGTTGATATACACGCATCTGTTTTGTATTGTGATAAAAGTTGATATACACGCAACTGTTTTTATTGAGATACAAATTGATATACACGCAACTGTTTTTTATTGAGATACAAATTGATATACACGCATCTGTTTTGTATTGTGATAAAAGTTGATATACACGCAACTGTTTTTTATTGAGATACAAATTGATATACACGCATCTGTTTTGTATTGTGATAAAAGTTGATATACACGCATATGGTTTGTATTATGATACAACAAAACTCTTTTTCTTTTTTCAGGACTATTTTTTCACAATTTTGAGAAAGACGAAACGTAAATTGGCGCTCTGATGAAAGATTTCTAATGTATCTTTGTTCAATAATTTGTGTTAAACAGTGAAGACCAGAGTTAACTAGCCAATGAAAGAGGAAACGTACAAATAAAATTGAAGTGCATGAACGTAATTTATATGCATGGGATAAGATAGTCTATTACTTGATTACTACAGTACATTGTATTTAAAGTAATATGACATATAATACAATAGATATATGACATATAGTACAGTTGATTATATGTTACAAGGTTTTTTTCTTCAATACAACTAACGGATTAAAAAAGCTAGATTATATTTTTGTCAAACTTTGTTGAATAAATTTCTCGATCTATTTATGGCCACTTGTGTTGTAGAATATCTATGTTGAATCTTGTACCGTATGAACTGAAATAAATGTCCCTTACACGTTGATCCTATTTCATATAAATAAAAGTATGGAATATTATGAGATAGACTACAGGAACGGCGCTAAACTAGATGCCCCAAGGAAGAAGAAATCAGGGAAAGCCTAGGGAGACGTGGTGGCACTCAGCAAGAGCCGGACTAGCATGGGAAGCTGCAAAGAAAGTAGCAAGAGACGTAGCTCTAGCTACTCATTCCGGCGATTTACAATTTTGTGTTGTCGTCCCCCCCCCCCCCCCCTCCGCCCTCCCCTAACTTCGCTTCTAGCCAGAGACCGACAAAAGTGGAAATAGCTTTCTTGGGCGGTCCCATGTGTCTTGGGCACGAAAGGGAAAAGATGATAAGATAATCTGGTCTTTAGTCATGTAAGTTAGAAGTTGCCTAGCTTATTGGTAAGTACACCAATAGATTAGTAGCTACTACTGCAAACTGTTCTAGGTATTAAAGATATAAACCTATACTGTCAGCTTCATTGAACATTGTACTCACACAAGCATGGACACACACACACACATACACACATACATACACGCAGGTAAAAAAAAAATCCTACCTTTTCCCGTTTTGCAATAGTTTAATCTTTACCAGCGGTTCATTAAACCTTACTAAGCTTGCTGCTAAATATTACAAATATTGGCTAGATATGCCTTATTTGTAACTCGCAGTGGTGTTTTTAAATTAAAACATCCACAAGTATTCAATGATTTTAACTGTCATAACCTTGTTCAAATTAGTCTTGGATCAAAAAGCAATTTATCTAGTTGCTCTGAAGTTCTCCATGGGTAATTCATATACAGATTTTCAAATATGGGTTCAAAACGACAGGGAGACACTACAAAATATTAAAATTACATTGAATGTTAAATCTTTACTACATGTTGAAAACCATCTCAAATACAATTTGTATTACACACTATACCAGGGCACTCTATATAATTACAAACGTTTTTAAGACAAATCCTGAGGTCTCGATATTTTCAAAAGGTTTAATGACAAAACGTGTAAAAACATTCATGAAGAAATACACATAACCAATAGGGTAAGTCGGGTAATGAGTACCCGGGTGTAATTCGTACCGCCGTCAATGTGCTCAACGTGATCAATAGAAAACTACTGGCGCGCCCTCCTAGACTACAGGACAGAAGACGAAGAAGAAGACACAGTGAAGAATCATGGCCGGACTGGCTATCATCTATGGAGTCCCTTTACTCCATAGAACCCAGCGAAATACCACAGTCAAGCAGGAACTAATTGTAGGATCTACTGACATCTGAGTTTCTTCCGGGTATCTCTTCGGAACAGTGGCGTAGCGAGGTCGGGTGTCACCCGGTGCGGTACTTAATGGTGTCACCCCCCAGAGGCGTAGCGACCCTTCCCAGGGACAAACTTTCAAATTTTCGATTTGCACCCCCCCCCCCCCTCAAACTTTCGATTTGCACCCCCCCCTCAAGTATTTCTCTATATATTTTGCTTTTTTTTGCCTTGGTGTCACCCCCTAAATGGTGTCACCCGGTGCGGTCCGCACCCTCCACCCCCCCCCCCTCGCTACGCCTCTGCTTCGGAAAGTCTATCGTCTCCACTCCCCCTCCCCAAAGAAAGTATGCCGTCCTTCCCCCCCCCCTCCCCCGAACGAAATGGAATTTGTATAGAAAACATACTTTTAGCATTGTCCACCCCTTCCGATGGTTCACCTTATAAGTATAGTACGGTAAAGACATATAAAGACAATGCAATCTGACAATAAATTTGACTTAATTAGATGCCTAATTAATTTTTTATTGATTAATTAAAATGCTAGGCAAAACAGACATTAGAATTTGAGACAAAAATAGGGCTGATAAGCTACAGACATTGTGAACATAAATTATTGTTTGTATGACAAAGCGCTATAGACATGTATTAACGGTTTAGGCCCCTAATAATAACCTTTTAGATCGCTTTCGCTTCAGGTTATTTACACAATAATAAAGACTAACATCATTATTGTTTTGCACATAGAGAGAGCTCTAGAGTCTATTACTAGGCTTAAATCTATTGCTAACAAAAAATATTATTTTTAGCCCAACACAATTTTTACGTCATCATTTTCTGCTTATTTCTGCTAGATTGGCGGTAGAACGAGACCGAAGGGGAATAATTCACGTATTCGTTTCCAGCGGAAATAATTTCATGTGCTTTTAGATTAGAACCAAAATACCGATCTAAAATTAATTCAATAAACCTTGTTAATAATAAAAGGTAAATATTTTAATAAATGCAAAAGACAAAACATTGTTTACTCTTCTATGAGCATATTTGCTTTTGCACTCAAATTGCAGAAATATATCTAAAATGCTTTGTATTTTGTCTAGCCGTCCTGTATTCATGTCTCGTGCAATGGCCGCCAACTTTCTTCAACACAACCAGCTCTGCTGCTTTGCTTAGGCTCTAGATTCTATATCTAATATCTATGGTTATATAATGCCTGTTAATGCGGCATAGCCCATGCGTCATAGCATATGCGTTAATGGCCTGACAATTAAATCGATCTTAATCTAGATCTAGCCCTCTATAGCCTATCTAGATCTATTCTAGAGTCTACAGTACACATTGGCGACATGTCACAAAATTCTTGAAAAGACTTCACTGCAGTGGCAGTCTGAGTCAGTGAGTAGATCAAGATCTAGAGAGAATCTAGATTAGATCTAACTAAAGTCTAAAGAATAGATCTAGACTAGATCTAGCTAGACTAATTCTAGATCTAGAAGCTAGATTGTTCTAGATCTAGACTAGATTCTAGGAGAATAGAAATTCTATTAGAATGAATAGATAGATCTAGATAGAATCTTCAATCTAGAATAATCTAGATCTCGATCAAGGAATCTAATCCTAGATCTAGAGTTCTAGAGCATGGGTTCCCAAACTGGGGGTCATGAAGGGTTTACTAGGGGGTCGCCAACTGGTAGACTAAACCCTAGCAATCAAAATAATAGCATAAATATTTAGAAGAATATCTGAAATTTGGCCTTAACTAACATCACAGACAGTGGAAAGGGAATAAAAAATATAAACAATGCTTAGGTCCACTGTGCACAGTTTTTCTTAGTCATGAGTCTATGAAGCTTTCAAAAGCTGAAACGTCATTTTGTGACTAGTCGTTCGGAACACACAAAAAAAAGATATGGAGTACTTTCTTCTGCATGAAGCTAATTGCAAACGTCAAGACTTCATCGAACAGGAAGTTTTCACCAAGAACACACAGCATTAGTGCAAGCATCATATGAAGTCGCATTAGAAATTTTCAAGCAAAAATAAAAAACACACAATAGGAGAAAATCTACTTCAAAATCGTATTTTAGTGTTTTTAAATTTCCTCACTAATTTCAACTTTTTCATTCTATGGGGGGTCTCTGGTCACTTTTTATATAAAAAAAAAAAAGTTTGGGAACCACTGATATAGAGTCTAATCACTAGGCCCTGTCTAGTAGTAGTAGTAAACTACCGTATAGTTGCACAGTAATTTTAACTTTACTAAGCACTAACTAACTGTAGGCCTACTTGTCATACTTGATTAGGCCTAGATCTATATAATATAGAGTATAGATCTAGATTCTAGTATAGATCTAGTCTAAATCTAGATTCTACTTTATTAAGATGAAGAAGAAAAGAAGTAGGCCTAGATCTAGATTCTAAATCTAGAATTAAGGCTAGACTAGTATCTAGATTAGTCTAGTTCTAGACTTTTTCAAATCTTGATCATGACTTTCTCCAGACATAAATCAAGATTTTAGAATCTAGATTCTAGTATTCTACTAGATATCTATCTAGATCTAGCATCAAGATTAGGTGCCAGTGTAGCTGGTGAATGGAAAAAAGTCAATTAGGAAAAAAAGTCACAGAAATTGAGTCACAGAATAAAAATCACAAATTTGTATTAAGAAATATTTTGATTTAGTCTACTTGTCCAGAATTGTAAAATTTTGGGTTTTTATAAACATGGATGATGCTTTTAGTCACATATGTATAAACTCTAGGCTTAAAAGTAAAAGCATTAGGCTAATGGTTTATATTAATAATCCGACTTTGTCAATAAATAAGTAAAAGTACATTAGTACACAAGATAATTTACACAGCAGCCTCAAATTATTTTGTTACTGTTTAAAGACCAATTCTAGCCAGAAGTAGATGGTCATAAGGCTACAATGACCAGTTTTTTCTTCTTATCTAAATGTTTGTTTAGCCTAATATGTGTTGTATTGATGAGACAGGGATTAACTCGATAAATACTTCATAGGTTTAAATAAGCTAATAAAATAGATTTAAAATTATTTTTTTTATAGGCCTACTTAGCTTAAACTCTTTACTACATATAGTATAGGCTTCTATAACTATACTAATACTATGAACCCTCTTTCCATGAAAGCCCGCCTGAAGCGCAACTGCTCGACGAACACATGGTACAGCTAGTTTTGTCAGATGAATAAGGCTAAAAACAAAATTGATACCATTGCACAGCTTTAAAGAATAATTTCATTAATTTGAGACCAACTGCGCATCTATTAAGGTCATTGCATGTTGCATCTTCTGTCGGCCAGACTAGCTGTGGGGGAAAATAAGCTTATTCCGAGTAGTCCCTATGTATATTAAACCTGGTAGAAAAATTAATTTTAAAAGAAATGTTGGAACATTGTTGTGGTTTGTGGCTTTTTGTTTTTTGCTGTAGGACTTTCTTTCATCTGTCGGCTTATTTTTCCACATGTGTATTGTTAATGATTACTTCAACGATTTGCCAAGTGTATCAATGAATCTTTTCCCATTCATTATATTTACGCACATGCCCTTATATGGAGTTTCATATCAAATTTTACTTTGTAGAAAACGTTTATCCAACTTATTTGTAGAACAAAGAAAAAAGTCACTACACGAGCGGGTACACGAGTGCTTGGCCAATAGATTGATGTATAGTTTATGGTGCCTCGCTGACAATAAATGATGTAATACCCGCCTGAAGATAGCCACTGTCCGCGTAGTAGTGTGAAAATTTGCCGGGGGTTACCATGTTTCACATCGCAATAAAAGGATAACCTTAGGCTGTAAAAGTCCAAAATGTTTGTGTTAGATAGCTAAAGTAAAAGGTGTTAGTACAGAAATAAGAAATAAAAATTTTGATGAGCAAAATTTCAGTTTTATCAAAACATGTGTATGTTGTATCGTTAAATAAATATTTGACTTTTTCCTTTTCTCAGGTTTTTGTATATAGAAAAAGAATCAAAGATGTCCTACTACGGAGGATATGGTGATGGCTATGGTGGTTATGGAAGTTATGATGGAGGTTATGGAAGATATGGAGGTGGGGGTGGCAGCGGAGGTGGATACGGAGGAGGCAGTGGTGGTGGCTATGGAGGAGGTGGCTATGGCGGAGGCAGGGACAGAGACAGAGACAGAGATAATAACAGAAATAGAAGGGACAATGATAGATATGGTGGTGGTGGTGGTGGAGGAGGTGGTGGAAGACGTGATAACAACGGCGGAGGGAGAGGTGGAAGAGGTGGAGGTGGGAAATATGGAGGTGGTGGCGGGCGAGGAAACCGGGGTAGAGGTGGCAAAAGAGAATACAGCGGAGGAGACAGAGATTATGGGAACAAACGTTTCAGGGAAGAGGAAGATAACTGGCTTGAATCTGATCGTCATGGAGTGAGTAAAAGAATGTTGTCACTAAATTTATCTTGGTTATCAAAGTTGAACAATAACAAACTTAACTTGTCTTTTGAGTACATTTTTTATTAATGTATAACATAGGACAATATATACATCTGGCTTAAGAATGGGATACTTTATTGTTTAGCTTTATTTTGTTTGTCTAAAATTGATGCCTGAAATTTAAGTTGCTTAAAACAAATTTTTCAACCTGTAGTGTTCGATGCTTTCTTGATTCAGCATTCTTTTCTTTCAAATTCTTAAGTTATTAGTAATTTAGTAAAAATGAAAAAAAAAAACTTTGAAAATAAACTATTAATGAACTTAAACTAATACAGCATTTTAATGTCAAGTGTTAACAGTAAGTTTTATTCTTTAGCTTATGCAATCACTCTTCATGGAGTCACCACCAGAGAAGTTTGAAGAAGAATGGTTGTTTATTGTGTGTCCACCTGGAAAACGCAGGGTATTAGTAGCAGCTAATGTGAGTACTATAAATACTTTTTTTTTTTTAAATCTATCTTATTTAAACATGTGAAGTTACCATTAGTTGTGTTCTGAGTGGATCGAAGCAGATTAATTAAAAGCAATTGTAGTTCATTGATACTTACTGCCAATAGGAATAATTATAACAAAATTCTGTTCTTAAATCTGAATTTCTGGCCACAAAAGTTTCAGGAAGAGTTTGTATATTTTAAAAAAATATTTTAATATAAATAAATAATTTGATTTACAGGACATCACACAGTCATATAATAATGCAGGAGCTGTAGACTTAAAGTTCAAGTCCTGTCTACCCAGTGGGAGTGAGCTTTTTACTGAGGTTCACAAATATGATGGTCAGTTTACATTTTTTTTAATAATTTTTAATCTAAATTCCGTGCTCTAATAACACATGAGAAATTTCTAAAAAAAAAATGCTAACTATTGAAAATAATTATAGAAAATTAAATAAACCTATTTGTCAAAAATAAATTGGATAGTTACAAATTTGAATTGCGGAAGATGTTAAAATAATTTTTATTCTTAGCAATTAATTATTATCAGCCTCTTGTTGGGCACATATAAGTCCCACCTTGTCCGTGTCCTTTTTTGCCATTTTAGCAGTACCAGTACTTTGCTATGCTTAGAACACAATTTATAAAAAATCAATTTTTAAACAATATTAGAGTATAGAATAAGTTGTACTATATGAATGTTCTTTTATTTTTTTATTGAACAAAAATTATAAAAAAAAAATTCAAAACCACCTAAAATTGTATTTGGAAAGCTATTTTTCAGTAGGCCTAATCATAGCTGAAAACAACAATGGACCAAAAGCATTAAACTATAAAACCACTGTTTTTTGGTCAAAATGACGACAATTATTGGATTAATGTAATATCTCATTTGAGTATACTTAATTTAAGTAGCAATACTACTCCTAAAAAAACATTATTATTATAAGGCCCTAATATTTTAAAATATTAAGCAATAGGCCTTTTGGATAAAACAATATATTATATAGGCTAATGTCAGAGCAATCTGTTTGCAACACAGCATCAGAGCCAAGAATACATTTATAATTAACTTTTATCTATCCTCAAGTCAAGAACACAAAGTAACAATAAGAGCACTAAATACATGTTTTATTTAAACCCTTTCTACGTTATATGTCCATACATTAAAACATCTTATTTTTTTAGCATCAATCAATTTAATTTTGGTTAGCCATTGACTCTGTTAGTTAATAATTGCAAATGATATTTCTTTTTAAACATAATATAGGTAATTTCATTTTATTTTGCGATGTTCATTTCCAGATATAACCATCCTAGACACAGTGTATAGCCCTGAAAAAAAGCGCTTCTATGTTGTTGATTTGCTTCACTGGAAACATTATCCTTATTATGATACTGAGGCAAGTGTTTTTCATTTATAGTATAACAGTACCAAATAATGCTTTACATCATCTGCAATAACACCATAGAATTATGTTGAGATAATAGATTTCTTTTTTGAAAAACTTTTTATGAAACAATAAGCAATATGTATTTTTAATCACATTCTCAATCAGACATTTATGATAATGAGACAAAGTTTATTTTTTCAAATTTAACATCCTTTTGCTTTCTGTTTATATAAATGGCAAAAATCTTTTAAATTTATTACTTCAACAAAGTTAATTCCTTTTTCATCAATACTTTTTTAATGAAACAATTAACAACTAGAATTTTCAAATGCCATTCTCAAGTGAAAAGTTTTTTTTTCCATACAACAGGCAGAATTCAGGTTCTTTTGTTTGCCAGATAAATTTTCACAGTTAAAGGAACCATCAGTTGTTACAGAAAACAATGAAGTAAGTGTGATAAATGATTGTTTACAAACTCGTGGCTGTCTAATTGTTATATCTTGACTTACAATACAATCAGTAGTGCTTTGCCTGTTTTCTTCACCTCTGTAGGCTAGCAGATTTACTGATTTGTCTCTTAAGCATAAAATTGTATTAGGTTCTGAGTCCATCGTTAAAAGTTTTTTTTGCAGCCTGGTAACCTGATCTAAAAATAAAGTGAGAATCAGTAAAATAGGGATTGTGTAGATAGTTAATGTTGATAATATGTTTTTGTATACCATAAAAAGTTGGTTCCAAATTAGATGACATTTCAACAAAATAAATAGTATGAAGTACTGGTGACCGTAAAGATAGGCAGCGGAAAACTGCGCACAAAACATTTTTGTTTTCTTAAGTCGAGCATTTATAGACACCTGCAAAGAATGACATGTACAAAATAAAATATTTTCAGCAAAATAATACAAAATGAAACTGTATCAGCATGATAAGTTTGTGTTAGCGTAGTTTTCTGTTTGCTAATTTCTCTGGGACCCCAAATACTTTATATTATTTAAATGTAATATCATGTTTTAAGTTATATTATAGATTTATTTAAAATGCTTAGATCTATCATTTTATTCTTCCCAGTATCCACTTGAGTTACTGCCAAAGCTTCCATATTCACGGTCCAACTTGGAAACTGCATTAAAATCTACAGAACACAAGGTAGGTAGAGTCATAGAACTGTTAAAATAATATATTACTCTAAGCTCTACTTCTGTTGTTGCTGTATCAAAACTTAGCGTCCACCATAACTATAACACAATGGTTACAAAACTAATGATTGGTCACTCTTACAGGGCTGCCTACTTTAACGGTTTTGTCTGTGATTTTGACACCCATGTTACGTAAATTACACAATTAGCATGAATTTACAATATTTTTTCCTTTTGGCAACTTTTGCTTCCATGGTGTTTTATATTTAGCCTAAGCTAGTTAAAGTATCAGTTGTCGTTACTGTTACTGTTTTCAAGCATCCACCTGTATCAATACACCTTCCACCATTCATTCCCCTCAATGTCGTGGCAGGAGGGAGTCATTATGTCTTTGTTGTCAACTTTCATAGACCCCGTGAATGTTCTAGGGCCATTGATTGATGAATGTTATAAATTTTAAATTATTGAAAAACTGGCCACGCATGAACATTATCTCAATTATAATTCAACCTTTATCACCACTTTTTTTTCTAGAAAAATATTCAGAGGTTTTTTGGTCTTTATTGTTTTAGATATTTTTAGGTTACCTTTTGAAAAAATAAAAAAATATTTAAAAAGAATTATTTTACAAAATGTAAATTTGTAACATTGTTACCCCTGTGAGTGGGAGAAAAATAGTAATACAAGTTGATGGGTCACTGGAGTTCACATTGTTTTAGATATCACTAGTGTAGGTCTAGGGTATACCCTCATAGAATAAATTCCAATTTGCGATAGTTGTCTTACTTACTCCATCAGACAACACATTTGTGCTGATTTGTCAGTCAGCAGGACAACACATTTGTGCTGATCTGTCAGTTGAGTAACACTCCTGAAAAATTAACCCACTATAATAACTATGGCTTCGTAAGCATTTCATAACAAATAAATTTTTTCAAAAAGCTATTTCTAGGCTACCAATTTATTTTGATAATTATAATTTTGTTTCAGATTAAAGGGAAATAAATGTAATTTTTAATTTTAAGCAATAATGAGGTTTAAAATCTTAAGCTACACTCTATACTTATATCCTTAAATTTTCAGTTTTTCCTGCGAGGATCTTGCTAGATCTAAATTCATATCACAATTAGTCAATTCCTTTAAAAAAAAATCAGAGCATGTTGAGTAATGTTTTGTGATTGGTAGTTCTTACCTTGTATTAAAAGTGTGAAAAATATTAAAAATTATGCAGAGTATACAATATTACAGAAAATTAATGCTCTTGTTATTGAAAACATTTTTTTTGTGGTGGGCACCCCTGCTATTATTATTTCACCTCAACCTTCCATTGGCACACAATCTTACAAACCCAGGTGTGTGGTACAAATTATAGAAAATCCACTGTTTCTTAATTTTGATCTTGCTGTTTTCCAGATTGAAGGTCTACTGTTTATTAACAAGTTCTCCACATATATCTGCAAAGATTCATCAAATTGTCTGTGGTTGAAGCTGGATCAGATGGAGAAAATTCTGGGCATTCCTGTACCAGAAGGTATTAATTATGCCACAACCAACACTAGGGATGAGAATAAGAAAGCAGAGCAGGAAGAGAGGAAGAAGCTCCGAGCTCATAGAGAGGCAGCCAGGGAAAGACAGGAAGAAGAGAGCAGGAAGCTAGCAGAAGCTGAACAAGCTGCAGAGGGAGATAAGTCTGGTGAGGAAAAAGAAGGGGGGGAAGCCAAAGAAGAGTATGATGAGGGAGGGGGCGACGCTGAGCAGGATCAAGAGTAGAGCTTGTTGTTGTTAAGTTTTTGTTTACATTTGTATGATTTTGAATGTAAAATTCTTCATTCATCAGTCTCATTTCAATCATATTTACATAAATGGGAGGTAATTCTGTATGTATTGAAAAGATTTTTACTTGTTAACATAATTTGGAGATTTTAGATGTCAGTCGGGTTTTATTAGTGTACATAATGGAAAGATCAGAAGGAATTCATTCTGCTTGTCCTTTTTTTATTTTATTGGAATGCATAGATTGTTCCACTTTGTTGTAATTAATAAATGTTGATATAAAGTTGTCTTGCCTGTGTGATGATTTATTTCTCTCAATGAGAAAATGGGTTCTTTAGAGCATGGACCACTCATGGTCACTATTCCACACCAGTTTGCTTCATGTGATTAAATACTGTACTGGTCATAACCCAATTTCTAAATCATTTTTTATTTTGATTAAAAAAACAAGTGTTCTGTTAGAAAATTTTTAAAGCTTTTTTTTTAAATTAGTGTAAAATTTCTGCAATTGTTTTTTAAAAAAAAAAAAACTAAATTTCAACATTCAACCCAAAAAAAGAGTCCTTTGGGATATGACCTTTCACAAACACTTCAATCCAGCCTAATGAAAAAATGAACACAAAAAAATTGTTGACCAACTTAAAAAAAATGTTTTATTTGTAAGGATTAATAATAAGTTAGGGATCAGTTAGTATGGAACCTATAGCTTCTGTTCCAGTGGGGCAAAACAAATATCACAAGAGATTTGGTTTAAAGCTACAGCAAACATGATAATAAAGGAAACTGTTGCCACCAGAACTTAAATTAAAAGGACAGCAGTAGAGGAAGAAACGGAAACTATTAGGTCACATGACCAAGAGGAAAGAAACATTTAACAGACAACTTTACAGTAAAGAAAATATGTTAAAACTCCTGCAGTCAACTTTACACATGAACAAATCCTTTGATAATATCACAAAGTCTGACCTAATTAACATATCACATTTTGCCCTGTATATCTTCACCTACTGACACGTAGGCCACATTTAGAAAGTTGGTTGCATAAATTACAGTTAGTAATTTATTTTTTCTTCATTCTGGAAATTAACAAAACACATCAGATCCTAAATTATTTAAAAGATATAACTAAAACTCAGCAAACTGGTAAATAACTATACATTAGGTTCTAACTAAAGAATTAAAAAAAAAATTGTACTCAAGGGGAAGAAATGTACAAGTGGTTGTGGGCATGAGAGTTAATGTTTCAAACTAGGATGATCAGCTTAATTTTTTAGCAAATTTAGTGCTAACTAAAAAAAGTATTTTAGTTTTTTAAAATATTACGTGTTACTTCTAAATAATCATTTGACCATGCTTTTTAGTTAATTGTAAACCTCAATCTAGTACAAAAAATATATTACAAAATGGCCTTAACAGAAAAAAAAATTCATTTACAAATTTAAAAAAATGTAAATAAACAAGTTTAAACTCATTGACATGTAGCTGTAGTTAAAATAACACATACAATATTAAAATATGAGATCATGGCATAACATCTATTCTTAGTACGTACACGTAGCCACAGAACATGGGTCATACAGGGACATATTTATAAAACAGTGTATCCTAGGTAGAAAATTAACAGACGTAGAGAACGGCTAGTTACCATGTTATAAAAAAATTTCTTTGTGTAATCAATATATATAGTTTTTAAAATTTTATCTTGCAAAAAATTCTGCATTTACTACAGTTAGATGATGCATCTAACATTCATCACTCACACTTAAGTTTGAATATAAATCTTACAAAATTAAGTTTTTATACAGTAGAATTAGAAGATTTGTTTAATTATTTTATAAGTACTATAATTTTTAAAAATCTATGTACATTGATGATGCCTGATTAAACAATGTAAAGGGGTAAAGAACTCCTCCCATGGACAGTTAGTTGGTTTGTCAAAAATGTATTAACTGCATATCTGTAAATATCCTAAGCATAACCACATAAGAATTTCAAAATCTGTCATTAGCTAATGAGCATCTCTAATATCAAGGGTTAGTAGGATTCTGTAATATACAAAATACTGAGGTGAAAGTTAAATTTAAAAAAAAAAAAATCTTCCTTTTGAGAATTTGTATCTTAAGTTTTTGTTGGTTAACACTGAACTTCTTTGACATCTGGCCATAACAGTGATTTAAGTCTCATAAGGCCATCGATGCCAGTTACAACCTGGCGTGGTAGTCACAACTCTCGTTTTGTGTTGGTGCCTAGTCTAAGAGGTAACTACTTACCAAAGTCTAATGTTGAAGAAGTTGACAAAATTTCAAAGAATACATTTTTTTCTTATTTACCTAATGAGTAATAGCCTAAATTTCACCCAGTTGTTACAGGGTATCAAAACCAAAAATCTTTTTTAAGAAAATTTGGTATTCTTTAAGTTTTAAAATAATTTACAAAATTAATAATAAGAAAGAATTGTGAATCAGAAATGATGGAAAATTAACATCTGGGAAAAGTACTCTAAAAGTTTAATGTTGCTGTTTTGTTTCTAAGGTGCACGGGATTATATATTTATAACACAAATTCACATAAATTGTTTGTAACAGGTTTTCTGAATGGCACCAAAGACTAACTGTCATGATCTGCCTTATGGGAAGCAAATAGCTGCTATATTATCAATACACAGCATTATCTAGTTATACTTAATATAACGGCCCATTCAATGAAATTTTTATATTAGGACAAAAACATTTTTATAAAAGAAACTAATTTGAATAAGCAGCTACAAATTCACATCGTACAATAATCACAGTTGTGGACATATATTTTTAAATAAAGTTTAAAAACAAAAACAATATCAATGTAAGATAGTTACAAAAATGGACTACTATACAGTATGTTAATGATACATCCAGGCTCTATCAGGGCTGTACAGTAAGTTGCATTCACACCACGTAATGGCCAGACCAATTTTGTTCAGCCACGTGAAGTTGTGTGACAGTTGTCATTAGACCAGCTGTTGTCTTGACATTTGTCATTAGGCTAGTTGTAATTTGTGACATTAGTCATTACTCTAACTTTAGTTGTGACATGTCGTTGGTACAGCTGTGGTCATAACATGTCATTAGTCCTGCTCTAGTCATGACATTTGTTATTATTACAGTGGCAGTTTGTGCCATTTATCACTAGTAGTACAGCTATAGTTAGTGACATTTGTCATTAGTCCAGAAGTAGTGGCAATCATAATTAATATAGCTATAGTTAGTGACATTTGTCATTAGTCAAAAAGTAGTGACATTCATAATTAGTATAGCTATAGTTCATGACATTTGTCATTAGTCCTGCTGTAGTGACATTTACCACTATTAGTACAGCTATGGTTAAGGAAATTTGTCATTAGTGACATTTGTCATTAGACCAGCTTAGTTTAAAATGTCATGAGTTCAACTACTGTCTCAACCTTAGAGACCAACATATAGCAGTTTAATCACTCAACAAAGTAGTTAGAGATTTCTCATACATCATTAAAAAGTTTACTGTTTAAATTATGACTAATATAGTGATAACATTAATACTCTGTATCTTATTTATTTTTCTATTTAAAAGAGGCAGGAAAAAGGGTCACAACTCTATATAACAATTTGCATAAATCATACACTACTCAGCATAATAGTTTACATTTTCATATAGCCTACTGACTCATTTTTTAATTATTAGCTTAATTTTATCAATATGGTGAACTAATAATCATGGATGAATTTTCTATTTTAAGATTTAATTAATGTAACTGAAACTTTAGTTAATTAAGTATTGTTTCACATTGGAAATTTTAAAAACTTTAATTTGAGTTTTAAAACTAAAACCACTTGCTTAAGGTTCTCGTGCTTTGATTTTGACTTTCAAAGCAACATAAGCATTAGGTTTGACTGCTATAAAGCATCAGATCATTTAAAAGTAACTGTCTTTGTAATGGGACCTGTTTGTATACTGAGGTTAAGCCCCAACATACAAATTGGTTCTGCACAAAATGACTTTTTTAAAATGATGGTCTTAAAATTAAGACGAAGTCTGACTTTAAGACATAAACAAAGAACAGTAGAATGTAGATGTGTTCCTAAATACTAAAATAGTCAGCTTGGAAGATTTAGGATTAGCAGGGGAGGAGAGAAATGTATTTTGGAAGAATATAGAAAACAATACTTAGGAAGAATGAAAAAAAAAACTTGGAAGCTTCAATGAACAGAACAAGTGTATGGAAGATCCTTATTTTATTTTACTACAAAACAATGTGTTCTGTTTTCAGCTGAAAGTGTTTGAAATAAGAAAAGTTTTTTTCTTTTGTTTGTAATGAAAACCCAAATAGCTGAGCCCAAGCTTAATTTTAAAGAAAATTATTTATAATGGGGTCAAACATAATTTTTTGTTAATTTAAGATCTTGGCAAACCATTTGCATTGCTAGAAAAACTAAGCAGAATTTGTTTTTGGTTATAAAGTACAACAAAAATATACAGGTACATAAATAAATGAAATTTCAAAATAAAATTTAAGTCATGATACAATATCAACCGCCATCAGTTTTGTACACACTTCGTACTCAACTTTATAGTTGAAAAATAATATTGATAACCATGGACGCCATCATCGCAGAATTCTATAACACATGAAAACAACATCATAAACTATACAACTAAAGCTTATTCTAAGTTGTTTTGTTGTTTATGTGAAGACCCACAAAATAACATTAAATACATCTTGATATTTATCAATTCAAGTTTGACAAATAAACATTTTTTTTTTACAAAATATGACAAGTTCTTTTATAAAGTTGAAGAAAAACATTCCTAATAGATAAAATTTTAAAGTAAAATTACAATCACTTAACCTAATATAAAACAATACCGGTAACAGTTGAAAAACAAAGAAACATGAGTTAATATTAAATAAAATTAGCTTGAAGTTGAAGTCAAATTTTGTATCCACTTCACTTTGTAGTAACCAGAAAGAGTCAACATTGCCAGTCAGCCAACTTCAGCTCTATTTTAGTCAAATATCAAACAATAATTCAAGATTTTCCCTACACGAATCAACTGAGATCAAAGTCCTCTCTAAGGTGTCTTTATGCTATTTTTTTTTTAATAATCTTCAAATAAAGTTCATAACCCTTTCTTCAATGGAATGGGAGATAACTCACTTCACACACTCCTGAGAAATCACAATCTTGTCAGCAGCTTCTCACTATGTTTCATTCTAAAGGATTTCAAACTGTATTCACACAGTTGTCTATTGAGCAATAATTGTACAAACATTTGAGGTAAACTGATTGTTCTAAGGAGAAGGAGAACTGAAAGCTAACTGTTGTCCAGATTGTGACCGGCCGACGGGTCTTTTTCCATGACTTCTTGCGCCTTCCAGTAGTCATAGTTGAGCTGCAAGTGATGCATCAGATCAGGAATATCACAGTACACTGCGAAGATAAATACATATAAAACATTAAAGTACACTGTGAAGATAAACATAACGTGTTAAAGTACACTGGAATTTTAAAATCAACAGTAGTCTATATGGAAAGATAAAATTTTGCGAGAGGTTGATTCTGAACAGGACAATTAACAGGATAAAATGAATAATTAGATCTTTTTAAGAATTAAACAAAAAACTTTGTTAAACACATTTTTATAAATGATAAAGAAATAGTTTAACCTAAAATCTATAATTTTATAAAAAAATGGTTTAAAAATATCTTAAAAAAAATATTCTCCAAGTCATTATTTCCTATTACACTATTAGATCTAATAACACTAATATTCAAAACTCAAAATAGCCTGGTTTTCAGATAAGTTAAAATAATTTTTAGCATAGACACATAGAAAGTTCAACAATAACATACCATCCCATGCATCAAACATTGTGGTAATGAAGAGGTTAATGAATGCTAATTGACATTTGGGGATGTTCAATGTCTTTCTATCAAACTGGGCCATCACAACCGGCAAGCCTCTACTCTTTTCTTCATCCGTCTAAAATATTTCATTTTTACAAATTAAATTCAACATTAGACTAAAAATAATAACATTCAAAAATTGATATTGAAGGCCTATTTAGTACTAATGCTTCTTATTTTAGAAATATAACAAATACATCCAATATATCTAAAAGTATTTTTAATGTTTTAAAATAAAATAAATTTTTCCAATAAAAATATTTTGTAATGAAAAAAATGTGAGATTAAAGAACTGATAGAAAGTACCTGCTGGCAATATTCTTCAGCGATCCTATAAGCCCACTCCTTACATAGCGGTAATGGTCTTAATGGATTGCTGACATCAGCACACTTGATCATCATACGCTTAATTAGTACCCGGTTTTCGTGCAATGATAAATCTGACAAAATGGTGTTCATATCTGCTTCATGAGCTTCCACCTGAAATTTAAAAAAAAGTATTCAGCTGAAATTTTAAATTTAAATACATATTTTTCTGTTAGTGTTTTTATTACACACTTCAGAATCTTAATGATAATGACAAATTTAAATATTGCAGAAAGGATTTTTTATAATTCCATTAATAAATGTGCCGAGCCTGCTTGCTAAAGTTGAAATTTCATAAAGTCAATACAGTAGATTTTCATTAGAACTGAACATTAAAAATACCTTCCTGTTAGTACAAGATTATCATTAGAACTGAACATGAAAAATACCTTCCCATTAGTACAAGATTATCATTAGAACTGAACATTAAAAATACCTTCCTGTTAGTACAAGATTATCATTAGAACTGAACATGAAAAATACCTTCCCATTAGTACAAGATTATCATTAGAACTGAACATGAAAAATACCTTCCCATTAGTACAAGATTATCATTAGAACTGAACATTAAAAATACCTTCCCATTAGTACAAGATTATCATTAGAACTGAACATTAAAAATACCTTCCCATTAGTACAAGATTATCATTAGAACTGAACATGAGAAATACCTTTCTGTCAGCACAGTGCCCTGATTTGTGTGAGGTTAACATACAATAAGCTCTGAGATGGTATGAGTTAAACTGGTCATACGCCAGATTAAAGTTAAACCACTCACATCAGTGTTGTCCCCTTCCAGCTTCTGCAGATGTTTGGTGACTGATGTTGTGAATTTGGAGAGATGTTCAAAGTGCTGCTTCATGTCTGTTGCCAGCACTTGGTCAATTATTGATTGTCGTACAGTTTTGTAGTCGTCACTAAAATTTTTAATTAATTGAGATAAATTTTCAGTGCATCAATACAATCAAAATAAATAAAAAGAAAACTTTTTTATGTTTTCCCGTGTAATTCTAAGAGATGAAAATTATGAAAGAGAAAATGGACATATAAAAATGTTGCAAACAATTAATGTAAAAATAAAAGAATCACTCTGTATTCCCTACCTGCTTAAGTTTTTGAATATATCAACAGCTTGGTCCTTATGAGTTAATCTAAAACACATACTGGCATGGTGGTTCTCTAGCACAGCTCTTCAAATAAAAAAATCACGTTTGTAACAATTTCCATTTTAAAATCAGTGTCGAATATATATTTTATAAATATAACAAAACATACAGAATACAATTAAATAATCAGTTTAATAAAATAATAGGCTACTATTCTTAATTTTGTAATACTTATAAAAATAAATAAATTAACAAATGGCTAAAGAAAATCGACTAAGGTTTTGCAATTTTTTAACAGAAATGTATGATTCATTTTTTTCACTTACTGGTCATTGTAAAGGATTGCTAACTGATGTTTTTCATTAATTAAGAAAGCATTTGTTCTTGCCGGATGGTCAACATCATGAACTACAGCAGCTATCAAGCTCGTAACTTGATCTTGTTGGTCAAAGATCTCCTGCAAAAATAACATTCAGATTTCAAACTAAATACTAATCTTTTTCTTCCTATTTCAAAGTTTATAATTAATCCACAATAGGTGTTTTTAACAAAGAAAAAACTAATTATTTTAAATTGTGTAGCTTATGGTTTTTTCACTCAGGATAATGCAAACAAGAAGTATTTATCACTGGCTCAAAAATAACATTCAGATTTCAAACTAAATAGAAATCTTTTTCTTTCTATTTCAAAGTTTATAGATAATCCACGATAGGTGTTTCTACAGAAGAAAAAAACTAATTATTTAAAATTATCATGGTCTTTTCACTCAGAATAAAGGCTTGTTTTAATGTAAACAAGAAGTATTTATCACTGGCTCACTTTGGATCTCTCTCTGTCTAGAAAATAAGCTGTGGCATGCAACACATCAGCTGCATGGGTTGAGTTGTGGTAGAAGTTGTTGGCGTGGTAGTTGCTCTCTATCATTTGCAGCCAGTTGACCAGACAAGTTTCATTGATGTTTAAATACTCACACACACCAAACCGAGCAAAGATTTTCAGACCTAAGTGTAGCAACGGCCTAAGAAAAAATATTATAATTTAAAAATGTAATTGAATGTTAATTTTTTTCAGAATTTAGATACAAGATTAATCATCTATCAAGATTACAATATGACAGCTCAATATTAAAATGAGTTTTTTTCTTTAATTGAAATTTTCATGAAATTTTGAAAATACGTTACTGAAAATTAGTTAACAATAGAAAAACTAATTAGCTCAAGGGTTCATCCATAAATGACATAATACATTTGTAAAAGTACGAGGGGGTAGGATTAATTAATACTTTCATTACATTTGAGATGAGGGAATACGGTATGGGAGAGGGTTTAAACAATTTTTAAACTAAATTTGGTTAACATGTATTGGCCTCAATCTATATATCTTCTTTAAAAATAAGCAGTTCAATCCAATATTTTTGAATGGCATTGTATTTTGAAATAAATATAACTTGTAATTCTTTCAAGGGACAAAGTGCAACATCATTTTGAGTGATGGGCGTTGTATCTGAATTTGGATTTTTTCTGACTATGTTGTATGATAAATAAAACTGGAAGGGGAGGGGAGGACGTGGAAAGGTGGTTGGACCGCAAACATAATCTGCAAAACAAAGTGTGACATCAGTTACAGCAGACCCCTCCTCCTATGTATTTTAAATTTATAAAATTTAAAACAAGATATGTGTATTAGTTTTTGAAACAAAGATTTGAGATTTAAATGAAATGAACCTTTTATTTGTAAGTTTCTCTAATGTGATAATATCAAAGTCCCAGCTAACGTCTAGATTGAGCACATTCATGATGGGTTCCGGTATCTGTGAGAGTGAGCAGGCCGGAGTGGACGGAATGTGGTGATGGCCATGACTGTGGTGAACTACAGCAGGAGAAAAAAATATATCATTAGTAAAACACCTTGCGGAAACTAACAATTAATACCAGGGCAAAAGGTGTGGTTATACAATGTTAATCACCTCGCAAGATTAGAGATTATAATTTATTTGTCATGTGTATAAAAGTAGCAAATAATTTATTGATATATGAAGTTTTAAGTTTTCTTCATAATTTTCAATTTACTAACCACAACTAGACTTATTATTACCTAGCAACAACTTTTTTTTCAGAATATGACATTAAAATAAAAATTATTTCATATTGAAACTTTGCTTTTGTTTATTTAAAAGTTACCCAAAGTATTAACAATACCAACAAGATAGTTTGGTAATATCCTAAAAAATATGAACATGGGACTTACGGGCTCTTTGGATGTCATGCCCAGACAACTTTCTTTTCACATTTTGCTGTTGAAATATTGAAATAAGCTCTTTTACTTTAAAGTTTGAAAAATTCAAAATAAGCTCTTTTACTTTAAAGTTTAATAAACTGTTATGACAATACTAAAAAGTAAAATAAACAAAACAAGTGTATAGTCAATAGTGTAGCTTAATTAATAAATCTTTAAACTTAAGTGTTCTTTATCCAGTTTAAACTTTACTTTAGAGGTAGGCTTTATAAGAAACTATAAACTATATGCAAGTTCAAATAAGTTCAGTAAATTAGACGACATAATTTATAGTTATGAGACATTCAAAAAAAAAATAATGAAGTTGTGGTTTAATTGGTCAAGTTTAACGTACAGACATAAGCCCTTCAACAAGGTCAGAGGCCATAGGGTCATCATTTTCCCCCATCTCCTGGTGCTGGAAGGGGGAGTAGAGTTCACTTGTCTGCAGGATCTCCAGCACTTTGTCCAGAGCCTGAGCCACAGTCAGGGGCGAATTCTCCTGGGCTGCATTAATTATGTTAATGACCTGGAGGTCAAAGAGGACACAATTTCAAATTAGAGACGTGACATTTTGTTTTTTATAGCATAGCAATCTCAGTTAACTGCACCAATAATTATTACAATAAATAATGTAGAGTAGAAGCATGTAAAAAATCCTTAATAAAGTTTTTAACCTTTGTTATGGGAGCTTCGATTGTCATAGAATGGGCTCTAACAACAGATTCACGTCGTCTAGGAAAAGACATCATATTGCCTGAAAATATACAATGAAATATTTATAATTAGCTTTTGGTGCTTTACATCATGTTGCCGGCAAATATGAAAATCAAATCTTTTCTCAAAATATACAGTTTCAATATAGTTTTAAAATTAGCTCAAATGAAATACTTTTAAGTATTTAGCATTTATAAACCTTTTTACTAACTTTTTAGTTAATGTTTAAATTTTTTTTTTAAGATCTCATTGTTTTTTTTTACAACTTTGATGTCTACCATTACCAAAATCTTTTTTTTTAAATTATTCATAGGAGATAAAAAAATATAAAAAGAACTTTCATTGGAAATTCATTTTTTTTCTGTAAGTCTATATCTAGTTTTGCAAGCTAGTAGGCTTCAAGTTCACAATTTTTAAAAATATAATCACAGAACAAACACCCCTATATAAAATATTGCTTTTAAATATTTAAAATATATTTTTGGCCTTTATATAATAAACCTGAAACGCTTTTTAAAACTTCCAGAGAGAAGATTCAACAATGTCTACTCACCATTAACAACCTGATTGTAACTCTCTGTAGAATGACTTTTAACAGAAACAAACTGAGAAATGGACCTGGAAAAATAAGCAGATCAATTAATCACTCACTGACCAGAGCTGTCACATAGTGAACTGGGTAGCAATAAAAACTATGGTAGCATATGGGGAAAAAGATCAAGGGTGTTATGGGAAAAACAAACATATCAGAGGAAAATATATAAAATTTATGTCACCCCATTTGGAAAATGTTCCCATGTTTAAGACCATCATTAATGAGCTGCATTGCTAATTTTTAAGGTTCTGGTTAGAATATTACTACGTTCAAGGATTAGAACATATCACACAGTTTATGATTTGTAAATAATTGCCACGTGTGTATACGTTTGTCATTTTTGTTGGTCTATTTGTTACTCTAAAGTTTAGTTTTTAAAATTTAGTATAAACTTGAGCCTAAGGGCCAAGCTTGGTTTTGTAGGTTTGGTTCACTGAGTAGGCTTGGCTCAGTCAGTAGACTAAGGTATTAAAAAAATGTAATTGACAAGGCATGTCTATAACTCAGTAGCATAGAAAAATTAACCCATGATATTAAGGGGTCATCTATAAATGACCATGCTTTTTTTGACGATTTTTACCCCCCCCCCCTCCGCTCTGTCACACATCGTCACAAAAAGCCAGACCCCCACCCCCTAAAATGACGTCACACCTCAGCCAACAACACCCCCCCCCCTCAGAATTGCAGTTGAATTTTTCTTAAAACATCGATAGTTTTCCAAAATCTTATCTGAACTCTGATACAATTTATTAAAACAGTTTTCTAAAACGCGAAATAACGTCTACAATTTGTTTTCTAACATTGCTTTTTATAATGCAAAAGTGTGACGTCACACAATCTAAACCCGCCACCCCCCCCCCCTACGAGGGTGACGTCATTTATTGACGACCCCTAAAACATAATAACATATAATAACTATAGCAAGGGCTGTAACTCATATGCCCTTTGGCTCTGTGAGGTTTTTGTGTATAATCAATTAATCAAACTGATGGCTAATTAATAATTTTGACCTATTTATCTAGGAGCTCTATAATCACGAACTCGGTACACCGGGCTGTGTATAGCCCTAACCCGGATTTTGAAATATATATCAGAAGAGTGTCTGATGTAACCCAGTACAAAAACGAATTGAACTTTAGCATACAGAAGTTAAATTAATAAATTCATATTTTAAAATGCGAATTTTATGAAAGTAGTAATAATAGTGCTGTCATTTGACTACAAGATCGAAAAAAAAAAGAAAAATTAGTTCTTAATTAAATTTGAAATGTGGTACAGGATGAAAGAGGAGACCTGTTTAATTTAACCTTTGTAATGTGGAGATATGCTAAACTAAAAATATTGCCTGTCGCCTAGGGGCGGATGAAGACAAGTGTGTAACGAACGGTGATGTCACCTCATATAACCTGACCTAGACCAATCATGAGCTGTCTAGAGGGGGCGTTAGAGAGTAGACCTAAAACTATGAGCAGTACCGTATCAACGAATCGCCAACTAGACTACATTGTGCCGAATATGTTTCGTACAGGAAGTAGGTTTTCGTTTTAAAATAGTCAGCGAAATTCGATCATTCGAATATGCAAGAATCGCCATAATCAAATAAACGTAGCCTAAATATTGTTTAAATTATTGTATGCGCACGCAATATCAGAGAAGGCTAATGCATTACTGTAAAAACGTAACTGCGGTTACAATACAAAAGCTGCGCATCTACACAAAACAGCACTAAGGTAGTCTATGCTTTCACACACCGTATTCATACTTGGATAAATCAAGTAGGCCTACTTCCTGATTACCCCCCCCCCCCCCCCATCCCCGCAACCGACCTACATAACGGTTAAGCCGGTGCGGATCCCTATGATCATTACAATGTTTATATCTAGTTACATCTACTTAACAATTTTTTAACGGAGGCCCCCGACTGCAGCCTGTTCAGCCTTCATAAAAGTCCGCCACTGACCACACGCTACAACACTGTAAAAAAGCGTTCTTTGAAACTAGTATTACGCAATTATCGATATATTCTAACAACAACTGGATTAAGAAAAAAATGTAATCCAACACGTGAACGGTGTAAGCCGATTGTGTGAAGACAGTGACCGAGTACACAGCTTGTGTTGGTGACCCAGATTTGGACGTAATATCACAAACATAATCTACAAAAGCTCGCGCAGCCTCGTTTTGGCTCCCTCGAGATATTTATCACAGAATGTATCCTCAAGCTGTTCATTCTCATTCATTAACTCGGCTCAGGGTGATTGTGATTGTTTGGGGGAGGGGGGGGGGGTCATTCATTAACTCGGCTCAGGGTGATTGTGATTGTTTGGGGGAGTGGGGAGGTCGACCAAAAAGGGTGTGTGTGGGAATTGTGTGAGGGATGATCGATTACATTAGCAGTTCATTTTTTGTAAGGGGTCCGTAAAAGCCCAGTCGATAAAGCCCAGTTCTAAAAGCGCAGTCAATGAAACACTCATTACAGCCCATTCTCTGAGGCCCAACATCAAAGCCTTTCTCACTAAAGCCCAGTCTTTCAAGTTCAGTCATAGAGCCTAAGATTGAAGCCTTCTCCTTAATACTCAATCATTAAACCCCAATTTAAAGCCCACACCTTTAAGACCAAAACCTTAAACTCCAATTTGAAGCCCACTCCCTTAAACCCCAATCTAAAGCCCAGTACTTTGTGCCTACACATTGAGCCTAAATGATCTTTCTTAACCTTAGAAGCCCACTAAACGAACCCCCCCCAACCCAATTACCCCCCCCCCCCCCAGTCGTACTTACCCAGCGGGTCCCAGGATCGGCGTGACTTTACAGTGGAAAGGGATCGTGTCCCCACTCTTCCGCCGTGTGTAGTAGGTCCCCTCCCAGTGCTGTGGAACACACAAACATTGAAATAATTAGTTGTACATTCATTAGCAAAGTTTTTAATCAACTCTAAAACATCTGCACGTTAAGCGTGGTATAGAGGGGATCACTTTCTGCAGTGGTAACCTCACCACGCCGCGTTGAGTGGTGACCACTGTGAGTGGTGACACAACTGCGAGCAAGTGGTGACACAACTGCGAGCAAGCGGTGACCTGATATCAATGCAACTCAAAGTCTCACCACTCGGAAACGAACTGTTGAAGTTAAATTAAACAAGACTGGGTTATTCCCCATGAGTGGGTTATTCCAAACACCGGTAGTACGCGTGCGAGACAATTTTCCACCGTATCCCTATCCTAACCGTGATCATATTCTTTACCTCATTAATTTTAACCCCCACCTCATTGCCGACCCTAATCCTAATCCTGGCACTAACATAAAGGCTAAACACAAAACCCTCAATACAACACAATAATTCCGCGGTGCTTGATAAGATTCCAAGATCAATTATACGATTCAAACACATCTAGCATTATTTTTATAGATACATTCTAATATTCTCGTAGCGCTTTAACAACATTATGCACTGAAAGTAAAAAAAAAATCAACAACAGCAAGAGAGAGTTAAGCCGCCAATCATCCAGTAACCGAGGCCACATAAAACAAACAAATCAACGAAACAGACAGTTGCTTTCACAGACTGACTGACTCCAAGATTTTAGCTCACCAAATAAAACTGTCCGGAAATTTTAACGCCTTCGTAAACCACGGGAACCTACTGTATACAAAGTGGATAAGTCAGTGGTTCTTAACCGGGGTTAGATCGAACCCCAGGGCAGTGTTTCTTCCAGACTTTTTTCTCCGGGGGGGGGGGGGGGGGTCCACTTGAAATTTTCGAGGGGGGGGGGGGCGGTTGACTTTTTTTTTTTGGGGGGGGGGGGCGGGGGCGCCAGACTTTCTCCGAAGAGATGCCTGGAAGAAACTCTGCCCCAGGGGTTCAGTGAGCCGGTCTCAGGGTTTCGGCTGGGGTCAAGACAAACACGATCGGATTTTGTCAGTGCGGACGATAGAATTATTAAGAAAGATTCGCTGAATGCACATCTGAAACTGGTGGGGTTCGGTACCAGCAAAAGGGTTAAGAAACACTGAGATAAGTTGATGCAATACAATTTTTAAAAAAATCCTGACTGCCTGTAGTGCTGAAATTATTTGGAATCGGTATTAAAGTCAAATCGTCCTTGCTAGAAGTCACGGCAGATAGACCTAGAGAACGAGTTGATCTGTTTACTCTAAGTCTAATACTATTGAAATAGGTCATGTGGTTGGTTAATTGCAAAAGGCCATGTGGTTGGTTCATTGCAAGAGGTAATGTGGTTGGTTCATTGCAAGAGGTAATGTGGTTGGTTCATTGCAAGAGGTAATGTGGTTGGATAATTGCAGCATTTCTGTTATTTTTCTAAACTTCGGTTAGCTATACAGAACGTATTATCGGACACTGAGACAGTCTAGTCATCCCTACCCCCCCCCCCCACCTGTAAGAAATTACATTATCGGACACGGGGACAGTCTAGTCATCCTCCCCCTCCCACCTGTATAAAATTAACGTCTAATGAAAACAATAATTGACTTTGAATCAACTTGAAAAACTAAAACGGCTAATATATAACGAAACGAAACAACTTACGAAAATAAATCTGTTCCTTAGAAAGCTATACAGTACGTGAATACCAACGAAAATATTTTGATTCGCAATCAACATGAAGTCAACAGCTCCTCGAAAACACATAAGTACAAGTCAAACGTTCATTGAAACAATTCCTCGGACATCAAGTTTCAAGCCAGTGAAACATTACTTCAAGAAGAGTTCATTTTGAACCTGATTTAACCAATCAAACGCATTGACTTGACATCTCCCCTGCCGTGTTTCATTGTTAACGATGCGCCGAGAATAACAGACTGAAGCAACAGGCAACAAAAGACAGAGAGATACTTAAAACCAGGCGGGCTGACAGTAGTTCTAGAATAGATGGTACCAGCTGCGTCCTTGGTGGATCCGCTACATGAATTCGGATACTGTTACGACATACAAAGGTACCGGCATGAAGCCAGTGAAGCGGAAACATTGAGCGTATGGGTGCCAGAGAGAAGATTAGCTCAGATAAATTAAGGAGTAAGAGATATAAAATTCTGGTCAAAGGTCGAGGTCACGTGGGGGTGCCAGAGGTAATTTTTAATTGGATGGTTAATCGGCCAAGGTAAAACAAAAATTCAGGTACCGCTTAGTGCGATGGTACAACGTGGGCGACTTAGTGAAAGATAAGATAAGTTGGGGGGGGGTACATATCTACAAATTGGAGAGCTTAAATAGTCTTTGTTTAGTGGGCGAGGGTAGATATATGTGGGATAGCGTGACGTAATTCACCAAAATGATTTCTTTAATCGGTCATATTTAGGATGGTAATAAGGAATGGCTGAGGTTAAGATTTAGATAATCCACATGTATGGACACACTTATATAGATCTAGATGATCCGCAATTAAGGACATACGTCTATAACTATAGATCATCCACATGTAAAGAAACAAATTTACAGTCTAGATTATCCACATGTACAGACATATCTACATATCTAGATAATCCACATATAATAATAAACGTCTATAGATCTACATAATGAATCTGTTTACCAATCAGTACACACATACTGTATTTTGTATTATCATATCGTGACCGAAATGCACCCAAATAGTTTTTTAGTGCCCCCCCCCCCTCCCCAATGTTCAGAACACTAATCAATATTTTTATATAATGACCCAATAAAACTTAAGAACACGTGTACTGAGTTCTGCATTGTTCCGTGTCGATTTGTTAACGATCTGGGCATACATCGACACCCATAAAGGGACCAGCTGAAATTAAGTGCTTATATAAACAGCAGTGTAAGTTTCGATTACATACAAAACAATTAAAACAGTGTAACGATCTGGGTAGCAAAGTGAGAGACAGGATTAAACAAGTCTTAACAGATTTGTGTACCTCTCTTAAGGGCTATTAAGGAAATAAATGGCAGTTTTGATTAGAGATAAATCCCATGTTAGTGTTAGTGGTTTAGTTAGGGTAACATTGTCAACATATATCGTTAGGGATTTAATGGAGGTTTATCTTAACGCGTAGGGTTCCTTGTGCTTCACTCACCGGCAGAAAGTGTTGACTTGAGCAAGGCTGAGTTTAATAACAGATAAAAGTGGCTGTTAATGACAAATATGTAGGGCTACAGTGGAACGTAGGGCAAGGTTTCGGGTGTTTCATTGGGTGGAAGAAGTAGAGTTCGTCTGTTTAAACAAAGAGGGATAAACAGTTATGTCGATTGTCGACTTTTTATCCACGCTCACTAGCGGCCACTTAACCAGGGTCATCTGGAACTGTTCACGGGTCACTTACCCAGGGCTAATGGGTCAGTTACCCAGGGCCGTGCAATACGTCTGGAATCGCTCACGAATGGAACTTGAACCGCTATATCGAAAACCGTTTTAGTACGTTTTAAAAATAATAAAAAAATATACATAAACTCATACCAGTTAAGGCCTTATAGAAAACTAAATCAACTAATTTAATATTACTTACATCCTGAAATTAACACGTAAATTAGCTGATCCACATTATAACCAACAGTTCAAGGAAGATCACATTGAAATTATCGCCCACGTAACACAGAAAACAGCAAACACCACAAGTAAACAAAACCACCGGAGTGAGCCGTGAAAAAAAAACAACAACAACCTACCAACCTCCGAGAGGACGGTAGATTGCGAGAACGAAACAAGATTTTCTTGAACAACAATAACGTCAACACCACACCAAACAATCCAGTGTTTGTTTCTAGTTCTTTGATGTCTTCCTTCATATTTTTTAAAAACAACTTTAAAGGAATATTTCGCATTACTTAAAGCATGGTTACATTACAAACTAAAGATGTTTTTGTTGGTGAACTATTTTTTATGTTTATTGATCTATGAAATCTAGTTTGATATAAATAGTATTAGGGAGGGTGAGGGTAGATAAACAAACTAGTTATAGTGTAAGGGTGGGGGAACGTTGACTGATACACGTTTGTTTTTCCTTTACTTTACAAGCTGGTGTGTGGATATCGAACGGTGACATTTTCCCCCCACGTTTTCTTTAACTTGCTTTCGCGTCTGTTTGTTTGTTTGTTTGTCTTTCCATCAAATTTTGGAATCAAAATTTCGGGCACTTCCCAGTTAGCTAGCGCGCTGAAATTTTCAGGGAAGCTTTGTTTCCGATGACAATACAATATTCAATTATTATTATTACTAAATTGATCCATGGAAAAATTTTATTGATCATTTTAGACTCCTATTGATTTCTACAAAAAAGGGACATAACCTAGTAATTGTAATTTGATAAAAACAAGGTTTGGTACTTTCCCTCTTCTGGCTTACTGATCTACTTTTTAGTTCAATCAGAAAACGTGGGTTTTTTAATTTTTTTTTAATGATAATTATTATTTACCCATTAGAGTAAACTGAACAATCACTGCAGCTTCACATTATAGAGTAAATATTACTCGAGTGCCTTAAACCTAACCGTTTTTATTGGATTACGAAAGTAAACAATCGATTTAGATCGATCGACCCAGCTCAAGTGGCGATCAAACAAAATCTTTCACGTTAGAAATACAAGATTAAAATAGGGGAGAGAATGAGACGAGAAATTAACAGACAAAAGGGGAGAGAACGTGAAGGTAAAACAGTAGACAAAAGGGGAAATAATGTGACGGTAAAATACCACACAAAAGGGGAGAGAATGTGAATGTAAAACACCAGACAAAAGGGAAGAGAATATGATGGTAAAACACCGGAAAGAAGGGGAGAGAATGTGATGGTAAAATACCAGACAAAACGGAGAGAATGTGATGGTACTACACCGCGAAAAAATGATGAGAGAAACAACAGTTATAAACATAGAAGCGACCAGTCACTACCCATTATTTACATCTAAGACATGCACACCATCCTGGAGCCATTGTTAGCCTTCTCTTGTATTCAGCACTTATTTTCAAAAGTACGGGTATGGGTAAGACTCTCGAACTTGAGCTTTCATTTGAATTATTTTTACAACTTAGTGCAAAGATATCTGACTCTCCTAGTGTGCGTGTTTATAGATGTTTTCTAAAGCAGGTGTTGGGACGTCAAGTAGCGATCTGGAAACGTCAGTGCAGAAACCTAATGGAGCTGACAGAGTTGTCTGCAGACGAGACCTGAGGCATGTAGACATGAATGAACGCACGTGGGAACAGCAGGTCCGTGATAGAACAGTGTGGAGACAGGACGTACGGACTAACACCTTCATAGCTGAAGTAAAAAAAGCCAGGGTAGCCTCTTATAGAATAAGGAACAACAACTGCCCAAACTGTACCAATAACAATAATCTTCAATAAGTGTATTTTCACGTAAACTAACCCAAAAACTAAGTAAACATTTAACTAAATTAAACTTACCGTTATCGTACTATTCAAAAAAATATCAATGTGCACCTTTAAACGTTCTCCTTTTTAATTATACAAAGCACGTATTTCTAACTTAAAAGACCAGACATCTGTATGAAAGTATATCCACACAGCTACAATGTTTGTATGTATTATTATGTTATTGTTTACTTTCTGAGCAACACCCCCAGACATCCGGCATATTGTCTGACACTCTGGTGTGGATCAACACACTACTCTAGCACTGTCAGACTTAAGTCCACGGGTCAAAGGTCACAGTCGGAGAGCTTACACAGCGCCACCTGGTGGTGACATGGTAATACAGCAAGCTAGTGACAAAATATTACATGAGAGGATACTGGTACAACTTATTTACAGTTTGCTACTGGCACAAGTTATTACATCTTGCTACTGGCACACCTTATTACAGCTTGCTACTAGCACAACCTATTACAGCTTGCTACTGGCACAACTTATTATATAGCTTGCTACTCGCACAATTTAATACAGCTTGCTACTGGCACAACTTATTACAGTTCGCTACTCGAATAACTTATTATATAGCTTGCTACTCGCACAACTTATTCAAGCTTGCTACCGGCAAAAATTATTACAGTTTGCTAATGACACAACTTATTAGAGTCCGCTAATAGCACAACTTAATACATATAGCTATTGACACAACTTATTACATCGAGCTATTGGCACAACTTATTACATCTAGATACTGACACAATTTGTTGCTATATCTTGCTATTGACAGCTTATTACAGCTTGCTACTGGCACAACTTATTACAGTCCGCTACTGACACAATTTATTACTATAGCTTACTTACTACTCAACGTATTCCTGTAGCGTCTATAGCTCACTAATTACACACCGTACAACTCCAGCCTGACACAACTTACTGCTACAGTCAACTAACAACACCACTGTCACTGCTTCACTAACCACACTTTCTACTTTGTGTACCTATGCGTACAACCGTCGTGTACCTATGTGTACACGCGTATGTATCCAATCGCGTACAGCCGCCACGGTCGCCTGTCCAAACCCAATCAAGCACGCCGTGACCTAGATTCGGGCTGCTCACACCACGGCCTACTTGTGCAACGGCTTTGTCAACATGACCCAGTTGTGCGCGAGCATAAGATTGTAAGCAAACATTGACATCGGCTCGGGGCTGACATTCTCAACAAGCCCTCGGCCTACACCGTGTCAACACAACACAACACAACACTGTTACAAGTGGGATGTATGGCAGGGATGTTGGCAACACAAGACAACACAACACAGCACAGAACAGCACAGCTACAAGTAGTATGTATGGCAGGGATGTTGGTAACACAACACAGCACAGCACAACACAACACAACACAATACAGCACAACACAGCTACAAGTGGGATGTATGGCAGGGATGTTGGCAACACAACACAGCACAGAACAGCACAGCTACAAGTTGTATGTATGGCAGGGATGTTGGTAACACAACACAGCACAACACAACACAACACAATACAGCACAACACAGCTACACGTGGGATGTATGGCAGGGATGTTGGCAACACAACACAGAACAACACAACACAACACAATACTGTTACAAGTGAGATGTATGGCAGGGATGTTGGTAACACAATACAGTACGATACAACACAACACAACACAATACAGCACAACACAGCTACAAGTGGGATGTATGGCAGGGATGTTGGCAACACAACACATCACAACACAACACAGAACAACACAACACAACACAATACTGTTACAAGTGAGATGTATGGCAGGGATGTTGGTAACACAATACAGTACGATACAACACAACACAACACAATACAGCACAACACAGCTACAAGTGGGATGTATGGCAGGGATGTTGGCAACACAACACAGCACAACACAACACAGAACAACACAACACAACACAATACTGTTACAAGTGAGATGTATGGCAGGGATGTTGGTAACACAATACAGTACGATACAACACAACACAACACAATACAGCACAACACAGCTACAAGTGGGATGTATGGCAGGGATGTTGGCAACACAACACATCACAACACAACACAGAACAACACAACACAACACAATACTGTTACAAGTGAGATGTATGGCAGGGATGTTGGTAACACAATACAGTACGATACAACACAACACAACACAATACAGCACAACACAGCTACAAGTGGGATGTATGGCAGGGATGTTGGCAACACAACACATCACAACACAACACAGAACAACACAACACAACACAATACTGTTACAAGTGAGATGTATGGCAGGGATGTTGGTAACACAATACAGTACGATACAACACAACACAACACAATACAGCACAACACAGCTACAAGTGGGATGTATGGCAGGGATTTTGGTAACACAATACAGTACGATACAACACAACACAACACAGCTATGGCACAAAACAATACTGTTACAAGTTCAATTTATGGCAGAGATATTGGCAACACAGTACAACACAACACAGCACAACACAACGCAATACTGCTACAAATTGGATGTATGACAGTGAAGTTGGCAACACAGCACAACACAACACAACTACAAGTTGGATGTATGGCAGGGACGTTAGCAATACAATACAACACAACACAACACAGACAACAGAACACAACACTGTTACAAGCTGAATGTACAGCCGAGATGTTAGCAACAAAACACAACACAACACACCACAAGACAACCAAACACTATCACAACTGGATGTTGAACAGAAATTCCAGTAACGCAACACAGCTCTAGTACAAGTTGGTTGTAAGACAGACTTGCTAGAGTTATCTAATCTAAAGCACTAGAGGTAACAATCGTGTATCTTAACGATACCAAGAACATCTATTCTCTAGATGAGTGTTTTTTTAAATTCTTTATGGTGCTAAGACGTCACAGTGTTCTCATGTGTTTGAAGGACATCTAGTTATTATCTCTGGGTCCCTTATGCGATAAACGATAGCGTGTACGGAGAATATAGACCATTTTGACTGGCTAAAATAGAATAAATGGAGAATATAGGCCATTTTGACTGGCTAAAATAGAATAAATGGAGAATATAGACCATTTTGACTGGCTAAAATAGAATAAATGGAGAATATAGGCCATTTTGACTGGCTAAAATAGAATAAATGGAGAATATAGGCCATTTTGACTGGTGAATATAGAGTTCTATGCTGGCAATTTTATTCTCTAGCACTTAATGGGCGAGGTGTTCAAGTCCGATAACTCTCATTTCTGACCGAAGTTATTTTTCTTAACTTTTGTTTGCGTTTTTAAGTTCGTTATTCACATGGCAAATATTATTTTTCAATCAAATAAAGGGAAGTAAATATTAATTTTAATTTGTTCGCACGTAGACAGCGTGTCTCAACTTGTAAAATTCTGAAATTCAGGAGTTGCAGTCTTAGATTGTGTGAGGCAGTGATTGATTTTTTTACCTGAGTGATTGTTGTTTGAGAAAAGGTAATCTTCGCTCCTTGACGGTGAGTGGCAGGTGAATTATTGATCAGGAGTTGATTGTAGACAAAACACGAGTACAAAAGGGACAAATTTGGGCAGGACTCTCGAGTTAGATGTAAACGTGGAGTCCCATATAAGAGGGGGGAAGGATTGTGTGAGTAAGAATTCGACCTCGTCACAGTAGAGAGTATGTAGAGATTTCGAGGGTGTGGTAAAGTGACGAGAGTTTATTTCCAGAGTCGAGCCCTCTCTTTAATGGCTGCATCAAAACTTAACTAGAACTTCAGAGGTCCTGTCAACTGAAACTATTGTACTATGAAGCCTCTCATAACACTAGGATAATACTAAAAGGCTGAAATTTAGTTTTTTCTCTAGATTTTCCGAACATAGTGTGAATATAGATATATGAATGTTGAATGTATAATACTATTAAAGTAAGTTTTAGTTTTTTTTGTAGATATTTGTGAGATAATACAATGGTGGGTAAACTACCCTCCAACATTCACTAATGTTACAGTTTGTGATGAGCTAATCACGACATTCCACAAGCCCGTCACAAGAAGACAAACGAACATCAAAGTTAGAACAAGAAACGTGAATTATGTGTCTACACTTTTACAACATTATGTAACTTTTTATGTAAACACGAGCTGAATTAAAAAAAAACAGTAGTGAATAATGTTGGTAGATTAGTAGAACAGTGTCTAGACCTCTGCAGGTTAAACCGAGTAAAAAGAAATTTTATAAATATGTATATACTATGTATAAAATACTTCAGAACCCCCCCCCCCCACATATATATATATATGTATATATATATATATATATATATATATATATATATATATATATATATATATATATATATATATATGTATATATATATATATATATATGTATATATATATATGTGTATATATATATATATATATATATATATATATATATATATATATATATATATATATATATATATATATAAATATATATATATATATATATATATATATACATATATATATATATATATATATGTATATATATATATGTATATATATATATATATATATATATATATATATATATATATATATATATATATAGATATATAGATAACTATATATATATATATATAAATGTATATATATATGTATGTATATATATATGTATATATATATATATATATATATATATATATATATATATATATATATATATATATATATATATATATATATATATATATATATATATATATATATATATATATATATATATATATAGTTCCCCCGCCCCACCCTTGTAGAAATTACATTTCAAATAAATATTACCGAGCACTTTTATCTATTTTTCCCCAAGGTAAAAAGCACCACTATGCATTAAAACATGTATGAGAACAATTTATAATGACAAGCTTTTAAGAGTAAAAAAAAAGGTAAAACATAAATTAAAAATCTTTCTGCAGTAATGTTAATCGCTCGTGAATTTTATCCACCAACATTTTTACTAAAGAAAAATTTTGTTTTATCTTCTTCAGGTTAAAGAATTTAAAAGCTTTTTTTTTCACATTAACTGTCATAGCCTATTTTTTTTCTATTATATCTATATTTTTTTGGTAATTAGTAATTTTAAAAACCAAAAGAGTAAGTCGACATTTTGAGTTCAATTAGTTGAACAAACGTGTTTTTTTTTTCTTAAATAGCAAACATTCTGTTTACACCTTCTCCAGTTTATAAATCTTATTCAAGATTCTTTTTTTCCAATGTTCATAATTGACATGAAACAGTCTTTAACAGTAGAGCTGTTCATCTCAGAGTTCAAAGAAGTAAAAAGTTACGGATGTGGGATGAAAAACGTTCCATTCTTACAGCATTCCAATATTGACTCCAATATTTCAACAGAATCCTTTCGACAATAGACAACTCTAGCACTGGCACTAACCCTAACCTAACGAAATCAGACAACTCTAGCACTGGCACTAACCCTAACCTAACGAAACCAGAAAACTCTAGTGTCCGCCCCTCCGCCCCCCTCGGAAAATTTAGACCCCCCCCCCCCCAGGGAGAAAGGTCTGGAAGAAACACTGAACCTAACGAAACTAGACCAGGTTAACAAATGACTATCAAACACGAACTGGGACACATACTCTAGCTGTAGCCTGGCTTGATAATGTAACGTTTATTCCGGCCTTAAAAAAAAAGGAACCCAGGTTCTTGAAAGTTGGTTTACTTAAAAAAAAAAACAGAATCCAGGCTTGGGGATTTTTTTTTCAAAATGTGTTCTATTTAATGCAATTATAAACTACAAAAAGGTGAGCTAGCTTTAGGGACCAGTGAACGAGATCTTTAGGGGTCGCTGCTATAGAACGTCAAGTCATTTGAGCCAAGTTTTACCAACCTAAAACTATATGGACAAATTGTCTCAAAACTGTATAGACACATTGTCTCAAAACTATATGGACACACTGTCTCAAAACATTATAGACACATTGTCTCAAAACTATATGGACACACTGTCTCAAAACATTATAGACACATTGTCTCAAAACTGTATGGACACATTGTCTCAAAACTATATGTACACATTGTCTCAAAACTATACGTACACATTGTCTCAAAACTGTATGGACACATCGTCTCAAAACTGTATGGACACATTGTCTCAACAATATATGGACACATCGTCAAAAATCTCCACGATCCAAAATTCATACCAACATTTGTTTGTGAATTATAATAATTAAAAAAAAAAAAGCAACGTCATCACATTTTAACAAACTCACACGGAAAACAGCAACTACATTTTTTTTTCTAGACTAGATCAAGGCTGTCTACTGACAACGCACATACCTTTACTAATTTCATTTACAATCACCTAAAGATATAATCTTGGTATCTTTACTATAGGACACTCAAGTCATGTCTTGTAATTTATAAAAATAAACACATAAATGCCTCCTAGCTAATATAATTAGGCTTATGTTAGAATACTCCAATTACTATTTTTCCGATCGATTACTGGAGCTAATTACTAGAAAATCCATAGACCTATCAACGTGAAGTTTTGCAAGTAGTGCCACTATAGACTTAGATCTACTTCAATTTCAAAATTAAATCCAGAATTTTAGACCTACCAAAACTAGATATATGAACTAAAATAATTTCACTAGGCTTTAATGTAAAATAGTCGCTATCTTTTAATCTAGATCTTCAATAAAATACAAACGAATAATATTAAAACTTAATGTAAGAACTTAATAAACGGATCGCTTTTATATCACTTAATATGTACTGCCTACATTCTTAGCTCTAGGTGAAGTACTCGAAACATTTAAATACCATTACCTAACGTTAAAAAAATGAAAAAAAAGTAAATCTTAGCAAGGATGAAATACTTGAAACATTAAACTGTAATAAAACAGAATTACGTAACACTTAAAATGACATGAGTAAATTCTTAGCTAAGGAAAGGATGAAAGACTTGAAACATTAAAAAACAACATTACCTAGCAGTTTAATCCTAAACAATCCATTTCACAAGGCGAACACTGCTTTACACTGGATAACAACAAACTTACAAAAGTTGGCCCCAAAAAACTGCTGTCGTGCGCTGGTTGATTAAAAAACCCGAGTCACCGTTTGACGACAGTTCCGCGCCGTTACATCACTGGATTAGCACGCTCACAAAACACACGCGGGGGACCGTGTTGTATTCGCAGAGAGCAGCCGGACCAACACACCAGATGTCGGACTCTTCAGTGGACGAAACACAGAAAAAAAAATGGAGACTTGGTACGAAAACACGGCGAGGCCTTGATGGGGAAGGGGAGCGCCCAGTCTTGACTCGATTTAATTAATGCTTCGGTGTACAAGGAAATATTAGCATAGCCCAAGTGCACTTAATCCATGCATTCGAGGTCTGTGTTTTTTTTAAGTAGCAGGGGAGGGCGAGGTTCGTGACTGGCAGACCTTGTACAGGCGGAGTGGGGGGGGGGGGGGGGGGGCGGGCTAACATTTCATTCATTTTATACCGCGACGAGAGATGACATTTTTTTTTTTAAGTTTCGTAAAGACACAAAGTGTGTTATTTAAGTAGGCCAAGACTTTATTAGTACTTGTTCATATCTGTGCTAGTTTTTTTTTCTATAATATTTTGTTCTTAAACTATATTACAAATATATTTTAATTTTTTATCGAATGGAGGAAAATCATTAAAATAAATTACGTCATGAAAGTTAGATAATACGGATGACTTTGAAAATTCGGGAAGGGGGTGGGGGTAAACATGAAATAAGGAAGTAAAGAGAGAATAGATGGAGTAAAGTAATTTGACATTCAAATGACGTCATAGGAATAAGCGTGTGAAATGTATCACTTTGTAACAAAACTTCAATTTTAAGACAACCAAGGAGGTTGTTGGGATAAGGGGGTGGGGTGTAGGGGTACTGGACGAAAAGAAGTTGACGGTAAGTAACGTGAATCTATACCAAGACGTGAACTGTTTGTTTGGTTTTTCCTTATTGTAAATATCACCGGATTGTTTCGCTTCCCGTTGTGACATTTTAACTTGCACATTGTAAATGGGAACCGTTCACATTTCCTCGAGAGATTTTGGAGCAGCCACCAGCACTTTAACCAACAACTTTTTTCTTATGGGACACGTACACCACGTTGTAATGGTGCGACAACTGCACCACGAAACGATGCATTGAATATACCAGAAATGGGCATTTTGATATAGAGGTGTAGGGGAGGGAGGTCAATTTTTTTTAAAGAATATAGTTTTTTTTTTTATGACATTCAAAATTTTGAAACCGAGAACATTAAAAGCGACTCATATAACTAAACACAGGACATCTGTCGTTGAGTCCTTGCGGAGCCCCTCCCCCCCTTGAACGAAATGGAATTTATATAGAAAACATACTTTTACCAGTGTCCGCCCCTCCCCCGGAAAATGTTGATCGCCCCCCCCCCCCCACCCTCGAAATTATCAAGTGCCCCCCCCCCCCCCGGAGAAAAAGTCTGAAAGAAACACTGCAAATGGGTACCATCAACACTAAAGAATAGACACCGACTGCGGCATGGAAAAGATCCCGCCTACACGATGAATTTAAGACCCCAATATAACGCGGCTCAACGTACTATGTAACGGGGTTATTTCTCAATACGTTTGGTCCTCTCTGAACTTTGGTCTGTCGGCTAATGCACTACGTAACATCCGTCCCTTGCACCGGTTGACCCTGTCAATCAAAATGTGGATTAATGGGGTTAAGCTCGGGTTCAACTCGTAAGTTGTTTACATTTATTTTTAACCTCGCTTAAAGTGCTGCATGGGTTATCAGAGTCAGTCATTGATAGATGGTCTAGGTTCATCAGAGTCAGTCATTTATAGATGGTCTAGGTTCATCAGAGTCAGTCATTGATAGATGATCTAGGTTTATCAGAGTCAGTCATTGATAGATGGTCTAGGTTTATCAGAGTCAGTCATTGATAGATGGACTAGGTTTATCGGAGTCAGTCATTGATAGATGGTCTAGGTTTATCAGAGTCAGTCATTGAAAGATGGTCTAGGTTTATGAGAGTCAGTCATTGATAGATGGACTAGGTTTATCAGAGTCAGTCATTGATAGATGGTCTAGGTTTATGAGAGTCAGTCATTGATAGATGGACTAGGTTTATGAGAGTCAGTCATTGATAGATGGTCTAGGTTTATCAGAGTCAGTCATTGATAGATGGTCTAGGTTTATCAGAGTCAGTCATTGAAAGATGGTCTAGGTTTATCAGAGTCAGTCATTGAAAGATGGTCTAGGTTTATCAGAGTCAGTCATTGAAAGATGGTCTAGGTTTATCAGAGTCAGTCATTGAAAGATGGTCTAGGTTCATCAGAGTCAGTCATTGAAAGATGGTCTAGGTTCATCAGAGTCAGTCATTGAAAGATGGTCTAGGTTTATCAGAGTCAGTCATTGAAAGATGATCTAGGTTCATCAGAGTCAGTCATTGAAAGATGGTCTAGGTTTATCAGAGTCAGTCATTGAAAGATGGTCTAGGTTTATCAGAGTCAGTCATTGAAAGATGGTCTAGGTTTATGAGAGTCAGTCATTGATAGATGGACTAGGTTTATCAGAGTCAGTCATTGATAGATGGTCTAGGTTTATGAGAGTCAGTCATTGATAGATGGTCTAGGTTTATCAGAGTCAGTCATTGATAGATGGTCTAGGTTTATCAGAGTCAGTCATTTATAGATGGACTAGGTTTATCAGAGTCAGTCATTTATAGATGGACTAGGTTCATCAGAGTCAGTCATTGAAAGATGGACTAGGTTCATCAGAGTCAGTCATTGATAGATGGTCTAGGTTCATCAGAGTCAGTCATTGATAGAGGGACTAGGTTCATCAGAGTCAGTCATTGATAGATGGTCTAAGTTCATCAGAGTCAGTCATTGATAGATGGTCTAGGTTTATCAGAGTCAGTCATTGATAGATGGTCTAGGTTCATCAGAGTCAGTCATTGATAGATGGTCTAGGTTTATCAGAGTCAGTCATTGATAGATGGACTAGGTTTATCAGAGTCAGTCATTGATAGATGGTCTAGGTTTATGAGAGTCAGTCATTGATAGATGGACTAGGTTTATGAGAGTCAGTCATTGATAGATGGTCTAGGTTTATCAGAGTCAGCCATTGATAGATGGTCTAGGTTTATCAGAGTCAGTCATTGATAGATGGTCTAGGTTTATCAGAGTCAGTCATTGAAAGATGGTCTAGGTTTATCAGAGTCAGTCATTGAAAGATGGTCTAGGTTTATCAGAGTCAGTCATTGAAAGATGGTCTAGGTTCATCAGAGTCAGTCATTGAAAGATGGTCTAGGTTCATCAGAGTCAGTCATTGAAAGATGGTCTAGGTTTATCAGAGTCAGTCATTGAAAGATGGTCTAGGTTCATCAGAGTCAGTCATTGAAAGATGGTCTAGGTTTATCAGAGTCAGTCATTGAAAGATGGTCTAGGTTTATCAGAGTCAGTCATTGAAAGATGGTCTAGGTTTATGAGAGTCAGTCATTGATAGATGGACTAGGTTTATCAGAGTCAGTCATTGATAGATGGTCTAGGTTTATGAGAGTCAGTCATTGATAGATGGTCTAGGTTTATCAGAGTCAGTCATTGATAGATGGTCTAGGTTTATCAGAGTCAGTCATTTATAGATGGACTAGGTTTATCAGAGTCAGTCATTTATAGATGGACTAGGTTCATCAGAGTCAGTCATTGAAAGATGGACTAGGTTCATCAGAGTCAGTCATTGATAGATGGTCTAGGTTCATCAGAGTCAGTCATTGATAGAGGGACTAGGTTCATCAGAGTCAGTCATTGATAGATGGTCTAAGTTCATCAGAGTCAGTCATTGATAGATGGTCTAGGTTTATCAGAGTCAGTCATTGATAGATGGTCTAGGTTCATCAGAGTCAGTCATTGATAGATGGTCTAGGTTTATCAGAGTCAGTCATTGATAGATGGACTAGGTTTATCAGAGTCAGTCATTGATAGATGGTCTAGGTTTATGAGAGTCAGTCATTGATAGATGGACTAGGTTTATGAGAGTCAGTCATTGATAGATGGTCTAGGTTTATCAGAGTCAGCCATTGATAGATGGTCTAGGTTTATCAGAGTCAGTCATTGATAGATGGTCTAGGTTTATCAGAGTCAGTCATTGAAAGATGGTCTAGGTTTATCAGAGTCAGTCATTGAAAGATGGTCTAGGTTTATCAGAGTCAGTCATTGAAAGATGGTCTAGGTTCATCAGAGTCAGTCATTGAAAGATGGTCTAGGTTCATCAGAGTCAGTCATTGAAAGATGGTCTAGGTTTATCAGAGTCAGTCATTGAAAGATGGTCTAGGTTCATCAGAGTCAGTCATTGAAAGATGGTCTAGGTTTATCAGAGTCAGTCATTGAAAGATGGTCTAGGTTTATCAGAGTCAGTCATTGAAAGATGGTCTAGGTTTATGAGAGTCAGTCATTGATAGATGGACTAGGTTTATCAGAGTCAGTCATTGATAGATGGTCTAGGTTTATGAGAGTCAGTCATTGATAGATGGTCTAGGTTTATCAGAGTCAGTCATTGATAGATGGTCTAGGTTTATCAGAGTCAGTCATTTATAGATGGACTAGGTTTATCAGAGTCAGTCATTTATAGATGGACTAGGTTCATCAGAGTCAGTCATTGAAAGATGGACTAGGTTCATCAGAGTCAGTCATTGATAGATGGTCTAAGTTCATCAGAGTCAGTCATTGATAGATGGTCTAGGTTTATCAGAGTCAGTCATTGATAGATGGTCTAGGTTCATCAGAGTCAGTCATTGATAGATGGTCTAGGTTTATCAGAGTCAGTCATTGATAGATGGTCTAGGTTTATCAGAGTCGTTCATTGTTAGATGGTCTAGGTTCATCCGAGTCAGTCATTAATAGATGGACTATGTTTATCAGAGTCAGTCATTGATAGATGGTCTAGGTTTATCAGAGTCAGTCATTTATAGATGGTCTGGGTTTAGCAGAGTCAGTCATTGATAGATGGTCTAGATTTATCAGAGTCAGTCATTTATAGATGGACTAGGTTTATCGGAGTCAGTCATTGATAGATGGTCTAGGTTCATCAGAGTCAGTCATTTATAGATGGTCTGGGTTTAGCAGAGTCAGTCATTGATAGATGGTCTAGATTTATCAGAGTCAGTCATTTATAGATGGACTAGGTTTATCGGAGTCAGTCATTGATAGATAGTCTTGGTTCATCCGAGTCAGTCATTGATAGATGGAGTAGGCTCATCAGTCATTCAATCAAAGATGGTATAGATTTATCAGAGTCAGTCAATGAAAGATGGACTAGGTTTATCAGAGTCAGTCATTGATAGAGAGACTAGGTTTATCAGTCACTGAAAGATCGACTAGGTTTATCAGAGTCATTCAATGAAAGATGAACTAAATTCATCAGAGTCAGTCATTTATAGATGGTCTAGGTTTATCAGAGTCAGTCAATGAAAGATGGTCTAGGTTTATCAGAGTCAGTCATTGAAAGATGGTCTAGGTTTATCAAAGTCGGTCACTGAAAGATGGACTGTGCGATTTGACCCCCCGATGACCCCCAGTGTACAAGGACACGCTCTCCCCCAAAAAGCAGTGAGGCTTCCGTTTGTTGAGGCCAATGCAAACAATTAATGGTGTTTTGTTTTGGTCTGGGTAAACACAATAAAAGTGGCGTGAATTCATTAGAACTGTGGTGTTAGTGGACCAGCCAGCTCGAACTACAGCATCAAACGTGGTAGAATTTTTGATCCAATAAATCTTAAACTGTTTACATATGGGGAATACTTATTTTTAAAAAGTGAGATTGTGGGCATATAATAGAGGCAAACGGTTCAAAATAAAAAAAAAAAATGGCAATACTAGCACAAACTGCTTAAAATAAATGTAAAATTTAAGGCAGAAACAGATGCAAGCAGAATAAAACAAATGTAAAACTACAACACAGACCAAACCAAATGTAATTAAGGGCACAAAGCGTCAGTGCCGAAGCACCTACAAAGATGTAATCCTGCTAATGACAAGTGGGGTCTCTAGATTTACACACAAAATATATCGCAACCCTGAGCTTAAATGACACTATTATATATTTACTAATCACATGAGGTACCGTGGCATAAATGACACTATTATATATTTACTAATCGCATGGGGTACTTGAGAAACAGTGAACCGCGCAGGAAGGGAATGCTAGCAAAGAAAAGAACGGGGTCTTTTGGTGTAAGTAATTCGGTCCATTCTTAGGGTTCTTTTATCTCTGATGTCATAAATACGTTTTTTATGTTAGCATTTTTCTGCTTATTCGTTTGACAGTAACTATTTTTAGCTATACTTATATATCCAACATTGCGCGTAGTTAAAAATACTTAATTTGTTGTTCGCTTCCAACGACAACTATCCGTTAATTTTAACCCTTTACGGGCCGCTTAGTATAAAGCCATTTTCGACAGGGCCCCCGCCTAGTACAAACTCTAGCTCTTGCTAAATTAAAAGAGAGGTGCACTTTAAAATAAGATGAGAACCCTCGACTGTTTAGCACGACATGTAGATATAAAGTTTGAGAGACTGTATAACCAAATCTAACAAAAGTCATCATCATTAATTGTTTCTATGTCCTGGATAAGCATATAGGCGGATGTTTTGAGACTGTATTTTAATCGATTCAATTGTCCTGTCACAGAAGGACACAGAAGAATACAAGAAAATACAAACATATCATTTGTATCTATTTTTGTTGACCAATCAACGAGGGGCAGTCTCGATAAATCTATTTACGGAAGTCATTAATGTGTACAGTTAATTTGTTTGAGAGAAGTGAGGGATGGGGGGGGGGGGGGGCTGTAATGGTCGAAAGTTTGTAGGGAAGAGTGGACAAGAAATGGTCAAATCTTCCACGAATATTTCAAAACTTGTCGTAAGTTGTAAAAACAGTGTTGACTTAAATAACAAAACAACGTCACAAAAATATTAGACACATGAAATCCAGACTAGTATACCATTACAAGGCTTCAAATTGTTCGTAAAAAGAACATTACCATAACCTGCAGCCTCAACCAACCATGGAATGGACATGGCACTTTATCGACATGACCTTTGACCTAAAACAACATCGAGGCTCATCATTGGTTTGGCTGTTGTCAAATGGGTTAAAAGATTACCCATAACAAAGGGGGGATTATCCGCCTTTTGTACCGTACTTTTAAATTGCAACAAAAAAAAATGATTTTTTAATGAATGTTTTTGTCACACACATCACAGGGTGGGTTCGTGGGGGTTAATGATGATCACACATGACGGATGATGCTGTTGCGTAGGGGAGCGGGGGTTAACATTGTAGCTCAAGGGGCGAGAATCAACAAAACACGGGGTTAATTAAGTCCTGGGGTAATGAGTTCAGCATCTCACTCTACCTCTCAGTCAACCGGTGTGTGATCATTGTTGTCGCCCTTGTTTCTGATCATTGTTATCTCCCTTCCTTCGGATTACCGTCACCGTCTTTCTATTGGTTAACGCCCTTTTGTTTTCGGATTATCGTTACCTCCCTTGTTTAAGATCAGAGTTAGCTTCCTTGTTTACAGAGTCCTGTTTACGTGTTTCTTTAGACGAACGGTTTATTTCCAGCGTTGACTTAGGATCTTACTCTAATTAATGACAGTACCTAATCGGACCTAGAGTAGATGGAGGTCAACTGATGTATCTGTACCTGGTTGTGTGAAGGCCTCGTCTGCACAGTGTTATTTACTTTCCTTCAGCTACGCATAAGAGATCAGTGACGTCATACAGACATGTCGGGTACCCATAAGAGCTGGATGAACTCAATGACGTCATACGGATATGTCAGGTACCCATTAGAACTGGGTCAACTCAATGACGTCATATAGATATGTCAGGAACCCATAAGAGCTGGATGAACTCAATGACGTCATACGGATATGTCAGGTAGCCATTAGATCTGGGTCAACTCAATGACGTCATGCGGATATGTCAGGTACCCATAAGAGCTGGATGAACTCAATGACGTCCTACAGACATGTGCACTATCCATCAGAGCTGGGTGAACTCAATGACATCCTACGACATGACAGGTACCTGTCACAGCTGAGTGAACTCAATGATGTCCTACAGATATGCCAAGTACCCATTATAGCTTGGTGGACTCCTATCAAATGGAAATGGAATTTGAACTCGAGACATGTGAGTTACCCATTGCACCACGAATGACCCGGCTATCTATAGGGCTTGTAACTTTTCAGTCTCGAAATCTACTAGCTGCATAGTACGAGAACGAGAAGTTGTGACCTACTTACAAGCCCTATTCTTTTCACAAAGAATTACAAGAGCTGCTATTTGTGCTAACCTCGAGTTCGAATCCAGGCTGTAGTTAGTAGAACGTCTCTGAGTCCAGCCAACCCTGAATGTTACCTAACTCGTTAGCGAAAGTAAAGGCGGCATAGTAGCTATTGATGTCTTTCACTACCCTTTGCTACCCTCCCTTCTATATAGTAAAGTTTCCCTTTCAAACCTGACGGTCTATGGGGCAAATGAAGTAGAGTTCACTTGTTTCTGTGACCTCGGCATATGAAGAGATAGTGTGGTCAGCACTATGTCCAGCCGCTTTTACTTTCCCTAAAGTGAGTTAGGTACCCATCAGAGTTTGGTAGACTCAGGGACGGTCTACTGACTTAAACCCGGATTCGAACTCGAGACTTGCGGGTTAGCAGTCCAGCTCTCTACCGCTAGACCACTCCGTCCCATCTCCCTTCTATATGCCCCTCCCCTTTAGATTCAGAAGACAATAGATGATACTAAAGAAGTGAAATCCTTAGAGCATGTGCGAGGGTATTTGATAAAAGGGATCATGGGTTGCCCATACCACAGGAGTACCCCTCTCAGCCTTGGCTGGTAAATTCCAAAAACAAAACGCTAAACCAAACGTAAGGTACTAACTTCAGTTGCAGACATTACCATAAGGAAACCAGAGTTGTTATACCTATCGTCTAAGTGGGTCCACTTCTGTTTGAGTGCTGAGTCTCCTCTACATTATGCACCACTGTTAAACCTCCCCCCTATACACACACACCTATGTACATCTACCTTCGTAATTTTGTTTCTATACACACGTATATCAGGCTACCCATCTGAGCAATGATACTTAACATGTCGCCTGCACTAACCTTGAAGTCTATAAATAGAAACCTCATTAATCTAATTAACTCACGCCCGCCAAGGTAAGTGAGAAGATAAACATCGAAGTCAGCCACAAACTAACATCAACAAAATTTACAACGGCACTTCTCCCCCTCCCCCCCTGTATAACCCGCTTTCTTTTATCCACTTGCATAACTTAGTTTTCAAAAATATGCCTACATTCATTTTGTTTTAATGATACCCTGTGGCACATAATGTGACAACTGCTGTCCATACAACTTGGCAAATTAATTATTTTCATTTAGGTAACTAGAATTGGTCGGTTATATTTAACTGTTGATATTTTCAATTCATTTAGGTAATTAGAGTTGGTAAGTTATATTTAACTATTGATATTTTCATTATGTAATTAGAGTTGGTCAGTTATATTCAACTATTGATATTTTCATTTAGGTAGTTAGAGTTGGTCGGTTATATTTAACTATTGATATTTTCATTTAGGTAATTAGAGTTGGTCAATTATATTTAACTATTGATATTTTCATTTAGGTAATTAGAATTGGTCGGTTATATTCAACTATTGATATTTTCATTTAGGTAATTAGAATTGGTCGGTTATATTCAACTATTGATATTTTCATTTAGGTAGTTAGAGTTGGTCAGTTATATTCAACTATTGATATTTTCATTTAGGTAATTAGAATTGGTCGGTTATATTCAACTATTGATATTTTCATTTAGGTAGTTAGAGTTGGTCAGTTATATTCAACTATTGATATTTTCATTTAGGTAGTTAGAGTTGGTCAGTTATATTCAACTATTGATATTTTCATTTAGGTAATTAAAATTGGTCGGTTATATTCAACTATTGATATTTTCATTTAGGTAGTTAGAGTTGGTCAGTTATATTTAACTATTGAACTATTGATAAGGTACGCGAGCTGGCTGGTTACATTTAAACATAGCACATCGTTTTTTTTTATTTCGCCAATAGCTGATAATACGTATTTTACTTTTGAATAAAAACGAACGGTCCTATTTTTGTCATACTATCTAGACGGTTTTAATGTAACCCCATCTAGACGGTTTTAATTTAACCACAACTAGACGGTTTTAATTTAACCACAACTAGACCGTTATAATTTAACCACATCTAGACGGTTTTAATTTAACCACATCTAGACGGTTTTATTTTAAACCGTTAAACGTGAGCAGTGAGTTGCGATAAGCTATCACGGCGCCCCCCCCCCCCTCCTAACCTTCCGCTCCCCCACCCACCCCACACGCCCCCACCCACCCCACACAGCCCGCCACCCACGTCAAGCGCACTCCGTCTTCCCTCAGGCGATTAAAAAAACCTCATCTGTTAGCCACTGCCAGCCTTATCCGGGGGGCGCCCGACGTGTCATCCCGCGGGGCGCCCCGTGGGTCGGGCTTGGATAGCCAATCTTAACCTCGTGACGTCTTATGACGTCTTGAGCAGTGGTTAAAACATAGTTTCTGGCGGGTTAAACGTGTCGGTAAGATTGTGAAGTTAGCTCAGGCTCAGTTAGGTTAGGTTAGCCCAGGGTCATTCAGGTTAATTTAGCCTAGGTTCGGTTAGGTTAGGTTAGCCCAGGGTCAGTTAGGTTAGGTTAGCCCAGGGTCATTCAGGTTAATTTAGCCTAGGTTCGGTTAGGTTAGGTTAGCCCAGGGTCAGTTAGATTAGGTTAGCCCAGGGTCATTCAGGTTAATTTAGCCTAGGTTCGGTTAGGTTAGGTTAGCCCAGGGTCAATTAGATTAGGTTAGCCCAGGGTCATTCAGGTTAATTTAGCCTAGGTTCAGTTAGGTTAGGTTAACCTCGTGTTAGCTAAATTAGCCAAGGGTCAGTTTGGTTAGATTAACCTTGGTAACATAGCTAAATTAGCCTAGGGTCGGTAAGGTTAGGTCAGCCTATAGTCAGGTTTACCATGGGCCAGTCAATACAGATAGCATACGGTCAGTTAGTTACGTCACTCAGGGGCTATATTAGTTCGCCCATGGTCAGTTGTTGCTGGACTGTCAGTTGTTGCTGGACCACTGGACTGTCAGTTGTTACTGGACTGTCAGTTGTTGCTGGACTGTCAGTTGTTACTGGATTGTCAGTTGTTACTGGACAGTCAGTTGTTACTGGACTGTCAGTTGTTACTGGACTGTCAGTTGTTACTGGACTGTCAGTTGTTACTGGACTGTCAGTTGTTACTGGACTGTCAGTTGTTACTGGACTGTCAGTTGTTACTGGACTGTCAGTTGTTACTGGACTGTCAGTTGTTGCTGGACCACTGGACTGTCAGTTGTTACTGGACCGTCAGTTGTTACTGGACTGTCAGTTGTTGCTGGACTGTCAGTTGTTACTGGACAGTCAGTTATTACTGGACTGTCAGTTGTTACTGGACTGTCAGTTGTTACTGGACTGTCAGTTGTTACTGGACTGTCAGTTGTTACTGGACTGTCAGTTGTTACTGGACTGTCAGTTGTTACTGGAACACTGGACTGTCAGTTGTTACTGGACTGTCAGTTGTTACTGGACTGTCAGTTGTTGCTAGACCACTGGACTGTCAGTTGTTACTGGGCTGTCAGTTGTTACTGGACTGTCAGTTGTTGCTAGACCACTGGACTGTCAGTTGTTACTGGACTGTCAGTTGTTACTGGACTGTCAGTTGTTACTGGACTGTCAGTTGTTACTGGACTGTCAGTTGTTACTGGACCACTGGACTGTCAGTTGTTACTGGACTGTCAGTTGTTACTGGACTGTCAGTTGTTGCTAGACCACTGGACTGTCAGTTGTTACTGGGCTGTCAGTTGTTACTGGACTGTCAGTTGTTACTGGACTGTCAGTTGTTACTGGACCACTGGACTGTCAGTTGTTACTGGACTGTCAGTTGTTACTGGACTGTCAGTTGTTACTGGACTGTCAGTTGTTACTGGACCACTGGACTGTCAGTTGTTACTGGACTGTCAGTTGTTACTGGACTGTCAGTTGTTACTGGACTGTCAGTTGTTACTGGACTGTCAGTTGTTACTGGACTGTCAGTTGTTACTGGACTGTCAGTTGTTGCTGGACCACTGGACTGTCAGTTGTTGCTGGACCACTGGACTGTCAGTTGTTACTGGACTGTCAGTTGTTACTGGACTATCAGTTGTTACTGGACCACTGGACTGTCAGTTGTTACTGGACTGTCAGTTGTTACTGGACTGTCAGTTGTTACTGGACTGTCAGTTGTTGCTGGACTGTCAGTTGTTACTAGACCACTGGACTGTCAGTTGTTACTGGACTGTCAGTTGTTACTGGACTGTCAGTTGTTACTGGACTGTCAGTTGTTACTGGACTGTCAGTTGTTACTGTACTGTCAGTTGTTACTGGACTTTCAGTTGTTACTGGACTGTCAGTTGTTACTGGACTGTCAGTTGTTGCTGGACTGTCAGTTGTTATGTCAGTTGTTACTGGACTGTCAGTTGTTGCTGGACTATCAGTTGTCAAAGTCACCCTACCATCAATCAATTACCACCGGTAATAAAGTAGCCCCCGGTCGATTTAGTTAATTAACTAAGATAGTTAAGCTACCCCCTCCCAAATAAAAGATCCCCCCTTTCTAACATGAAAGAATGGCACGCTGTATTGCTTCTATTTTTAGAAGTCTTAAACGCACAAAAATGTTTTGAAGTAAATAGGAATTACAGAACAAACCACTAACGTAAATTGCGTGCGCATTTTAACGACAAATTCCGTTTTTAATTAAGATATACGAGCACCCCTTTAACCGCTGGGTGGCGCTGTCTGGAAAACAAACCACGTGGTATAGGTGTACTGTTAGGTTTCAAAAGATCCTTCATTAGATTAATAATTCTTTAACAAACGACTAATAGACCGCGTAATTATTTTTTTTAACGCGACGTAGGGTTGTATTCATCGCTGAAAAGGAATTACTGAAATATAAATACAACTTTGGAGAGGAAAAATTATTTCTTAACACGAACAGAAAATCGATTTTAATTTTTTTCTTTCTTTTTTAATCTCTGTTCGATTTGAATACGACGATCTGCTTTGTAGCCGACTAGCTTGTTCGGTAATGAAGTCGGTATTGACGTCACCGTGTCACCCATTAAAAGGACAAAGGTCACGACGTAAGCATTCTTGTCTTACGTTACGACAGCGCGAAGTGGGCGAGATAATGTCTAGCTCGTGCCGGACTACTTTCTGGCACTTCTTTTGATTCATGAGCCTCGATCCTATCTCTGCACGTGATTGCTATGACGTCAGTAATCATTGATCGGTGTTAATTTGTATAACATGCGAGTCATTTGATATGTACTAAAGTCGATCAGGGACTTCAAGAAGTCAGGCATAAATTACACACAAACACACACACACACATACACACACACATATACACATATAAACACACACACTAAGAGTGTGTAATAAATGAGGAAAGACGAACCACAGATAGTGTTTATTGTTAACATGACATTCATATTTAAAAAAAAATATATCAAACCAACGGTCGCTTTTCAGGAATTCTTGCACCTTCGTACACCCCACACCTACTTAAAAAACAAAACAATGCCAACCAAGACGGGGACGGTGCACACAAAACGTACCACTACAGAAAGGGAAGAGGTTTGGTATTGTGTGAGTATGACAGAAGGGTAAGGAGAAAGAATGTTAGAAATTAATTTCTGTCAGTTTGTTTTAAATATTTTTTTTTAACTTAAATTTAAAAAATTAACCAAAAAAACTTGGAACCGTTTATGAACAACCACCCAATAATGAGGAATAGCGCCCTAACCGTCCTACCAAATGCTACGCCACTGTCGCTTCCAAGTAACATTTGTAGGCGAATTCAGTTTTTTTCTGTTTTAGTAAACTATTCCATTCATCGTCACATCGCGAATAACTATTTTGTTTCAATTGGCTAGAGAGCTCTATTCCGGAGGTCGACACTAGGTACCTTAAATCTTGGAATAAAGAATAACTTAAACCGAAACAAAATATTCATTTCATTGATTAAAGTTGTAGTATAATACACGCAAATAATTAGTGTATGTTGTAAACAAAGTTAGAATACTATTAAAACGATGTTAATTAACAATGCTTGTTATGATAATATAGGCTTAAATATATTGTCGTTTTCTTATTGCTAGGCGATAGGTCTTGACAGTTTGGGTGAATATATAGATTGATTGATTATATAACATTTGTGATGTATATGTAATCATGTATCCACAGCAATGTAACGATTGTACTGTGAATGGAGCGAAGGCTTCATTATACGCTCGGCTAAGTCCCGGCGTCAGTGTAAGCAAATACATGTGTAACTACTGAGCACACTGCGCTATCAGACGCGGGTTTATCACACACAAACAACACAGCAGGAACAACAACTCTTACCTTGCCCTTCTTCATATGTCCGTTGATCGACTCGATGGTCTCCCTGTTTTTATCACATCTGAAAAGCTCGTTGGAGTCTCGGCCCAGGATATCTTCACTCGTGTACCCGCACAACCTCTCGTAGGCGTGGTTCACAAACTGAAAATAGGTTGGGGGTTTGAGAAGTTTATTTTTAGAGTGGTCTCCCCTTAAAACAAGCGGGACTTTTGTTTACGGTTCGTGATTTTGGAACGTCATTAGCGCCCAATTTAGTAACGCTTTTTTTTTTTAAAAAGTAGAAAGTTTTGTGTTTTAACAAATTTTAATTAAACTAATTATACTTAAATCTCATTTGCATTTTGCACAACACAACAACAACAAGGGCAGTCGTTTGATTTCTTCGCATTGGAGTTGCATGGGGTGTACAATGGGGGGGGGGGGGGGGGGGGGGGGGGGGCGGGGGGGGGGAACAATCCCATGGCGAATTCGGCGAGCGGAAAAAAAAAGACGTACGAAAAAATATCACGGAAATAAAGTCACCGGTTTTACTAAGAAAAGTAACAAAAATAATTAATAAAAAAAAAACAACTTACCGGAAAAAAAGTCACAGAAACACATTTAACGAAATTTGTGAATAGAAGTAAAGATGTACTTTTAGATAATTTTAAAACCTTGCACGTGTTATTATTTATCCAAATTAGTTGTTTCAAATTCATAAATATAAGAATTGGAAGTCGTGAGAAAATAACGTTAACAGTCCGATACAGGCGCCTACGTGTTTCAATACACTGCAGCTGTTTCTCATAGAAATGGTGTATTGGTGAATGGGTGTATCGACAAAGGTCACGGTGACGCTAGGGGTCAGGTCCGGTCTGGGATATTTCCCCATTGGATTCTGGGAAACCTCGGAAGACGAGGATGTATTAATCCAGCTGGATGGTGACAAACACTGAACCCTTTCATCCCAGCATCGACTCTCCACGCTCGAATGAATCCAAAATCTCAATGAATAGACACGACATTATTTGCGGTACAGGAGTTTAGAGATGTTTTACATTTTTATTTAGCAAGTCACAAAGTCACAAACTTAGGTTTAACAAGGTGCTATTGTGGTGCTGAACTTAGAGGTCTAGTCAGTATCAAAAGGCATCTTTATTGTATGCTTATAAAATACAATTTTTATTTGTATATTTTAATTTTTTTTTACTTCAGTGTTAAGGTTTGCAACTTCCTTGTACTGAGAGAAGGTGATATAATGCTGATCTATATTGAGGCTTGTTCAGCTTTTATAAGTACCGGTACTAAAGTTGGATGTAGATTACATTTGGCAAGCCTGACATTGAAAATACATATGTTATAGATAGAGACCTCAGAGCGATCAACGTGTCTGGACAAAGGACAACGTGACCCAATGGGTGCTAACTAGAGCAAACCACAAACGTGATTACTATCGTACCATGATACTGACGTAACAGAACTAGGTAGTCTTTAGCTGAATTAATTAAAAATTAATGAATATCCTGACATCGGTTGTAAGTGGAATCAAACGAAACATCCAAACAAAAGATTGCCGAAACGTAGAAGCGACTGGTATTTTCTATAAACGGTATCACCCCCCCCCTTCCCTCGTCTGTCTCGTGAAATTTACAAAGAGAACTTACTAACTACCACTCAATCTAAATCTATCTATCTATCTATATACTACTAAAAGTCAAGTTTGTTTACATGTTTGAATATTTATTTGTTTGTTTGCCTGATTGACTATTGTGATATGTTCGACTCTATCTGGAAAGCTGTAAAATAGTATGCAGGTAGAGAATAATTTTTTAATGCAGACAGACTGTTGATCACAAATTTATTTAAAGACGTTAATTAATTTATTGATTTATTCATAGTTAAATTAACCGTATTTTTTTAAAAATGTTAATACTTTGAATAAACTTTGTGGGGATAGTGACGTCCCTTGATGTGTTTACATTTTTGGTACAATAAAAATGGCGGACCCCATCATAGACTTTGTGGCCCATTCAAAAGTTTAACGCGTTACAAAGCTAATTTTCTGCCGGCTATAACTTAAACAATACGTCCTTTTGCTGTATTTATTACGTTCCAACACTTATATCAATTTTCAACTGTCTTTTTCATTTAGTTTTACGATAAATTTCTCTAGATCTAAAGATCAGCTATCGAAGGAAATTTATGAATCTAGCCTAGATCTAGATCTAGCCTAGATGTAGGTCACTAGATTCAATGTAAATTCTACATCTAGAATCTATTTCAGGCCTTAATTATTTTATATAAATCTTTGTTTGGCTTATTTAAGATAAAATTTAATTTGAAAGTTAGTACTACTAGACTTATTTTTAGATCTAGATCTAGAATCTATACGCGTAAATCAAGTTGCATAAGGAGACACATAGTATAGTATAAAAATTCACTTGTGACGTCACGAGTAAATAGCTAAAATGGTAGCGTAGTCAGCTCTCATGCAGGAGGCACGGGTTCTAGACCAATATGTCAATGACATTTTTTTTTTCAATTTTTTTTTTTAGATGTGAATGATAACGTTGCCTATCTGAACTTGGCAAGATACAGGGCAGGTGAAGTAGAGTTCATCTGTTTCTTTGTCCTAAGCATATGAAAGGATAGTGTGGTCAGATACATGCTCGGCTGGAATTGTTTTTTAAACGATAAAAACATGTTGTCTGAGACTTGGCAGGACACTGGGCAGGTGAAGTAGAGTTGAGTAGGTCACCTGTGACGTCAGTTTATGAAGGGATAGTCCGAAATCGGTGTTTTCGGTGTTTTTAAAAGATAAAAAACATATATTTGAATGTGGGGTCTGTTTTTTGTGACGATAAGTGACACTGCAGTAGCGTACCGAGGAGGGGGGGGGACGGTAGGGGAGGGGAGGCGGGGGGTGGGGAGGGGAGGCGGGGGGGGGGAGGGGAGGCGGGGGTGGGGAGGTGGAGGGGGGAAGGGGGGGGACATATGTTGGGGCGCCAAAATGGTTTGGAAAAATAAATTGATAGGTTGAGGGGGGTTCAAATCGAAAGTTTGAGTGGGGGGGGGGGGGGGGGAATTGCACATCAAAAGTTTGAGGGGGGGGGGTTCAAATCGAAAACTTTGTCCCCGGGCGCCGGGAAGGGTCGCTATGCCTCTGAGTGACAGACGTGGTGTTTTTTGATGGATGACCCCCGAAACCCACAGTTATCCAACGGATGACGGGTATTCTAGTATACTACTAAAAGTCAAGTTTGTTTACATGTTTGAATATTTATTTGTTTGTTTGCCTGATTGACTATTGTGATATGTTCCACTCTATCTGGAAAGCTGTAAAATAGTATGTAGGTAGAGAATAATTTTTGTTTTAAGACAGACTGTTAATCACAAATTTATTTAAAGACGTTAATTAATTTATTGATTTATTCATAGTTAAATTAACCGTATTTTTTTAAAAATGTTAATACTTTGAATAAACTTTGTGGGGATAGTGACGTCCCTTGATGTGTTTACATTTTTGGTACAATAAAAATGGCGGACCCCATCATAGACTTTGTGGCCCATTCAAAAGTTTAACGCGTTACAAAGCTAATTTTCTGCCGGCTATAACTTAAACAATACGTCCTTTTGCTGTATTTATTACGTTCCAACACTTATATCAATTTTCAACTGTCTTTTTCATTTAGTTTTACGATAAATTTCTCTAGATCTAAAGATCAGCTATCGAAGGAAATTTATGAATCTAGCCTAGATCTAGATCTAGCCTAGATGTAGGTCACTAGATTCAATGTAAATTCTACATCTAGAATCTATTTCAGGCCTTAATTATTTTATATAAATCTTTGTTTGGCTTATTTAAGATAAAATTTAATTTGAAAGTTAGTACTACTAGACTTATTTTTAGATCTAGATCTAGAATCTATACGCGTAAATCAAGTTGCATAAGGAGACACATAGTATAGTATAAAAATTCACTTGTGACGTCACGAGTAAATAGCTAAAATGGTAGCGTAGTCAGCTCTCATGCAGGAGGCACGGGTTCTAGACCAATATGTCAATGACATTTTTTTTTTCAATTTTTTTTTTTAGATGTGAATGATAACGTTGCCTATCTGAACTTGGCAAGATACAGGGCAGGTGAAGTAGAGTTCATCTGTTTCTTTGTCCTAAGCATATGAAAGGATAGTGTGGTCAGATACATGCTCGGCTGGAATTGTTTTTTAAACGATAAAAACATGTTGTCTGAGACTTGGCAGGACACTGGGCAGGTGAAGTAGAGTTGAGTAGGTCACCTGTGACGTCAGTTTATGAAGGGATAGTCCGAAATCGGTGTTTTCGGTGTTTTTAAAAGATAAAAAACATATATTTGAATGTGGGGTCTGTTTTTTGTGACGATAAGTGACACTGCAGTAGCGTACCGAGGAGGGGGGGGGGACGGTAGGGGAGGGGAGGCGGGGGGTGGGGAGGGGAGGCGGGGGGGGGAGGGGAGGCGGGGGTGGGGAGGTGGAGGGGGGAAGGGGGGGGGACATATGTTGGGGCGCCAAAATGGTTTGGAAAAATAAATTGATAGGTTGAGGGGGGTTCAAATCGAAAGTTTGAGTGGGGGGGGGGGGGGAATTGCACATCAAAAGTTTGAGGGGGGGGGGGGGTTCAAATCGAAAACTTTGTCCCCGGGCGCCGGGAAGGGTCGCTATGCCTCTGAGTGACAGACGTGGTGTTTTTTGATGGATGACCCCCGAAACCCACAGTTATCCAACGGATGACGGGTATTCTAGTATACTACTAAAAGTCAAGTTTGTTTACATGTTTGAATATTTATTTGTTTGTTTGCCTGATTGACTATTGTGATATGTTCCACTCTATCTGGAAAGCTGTAAAATAGTATGTAGGTAGAGAATAATTTTTGTTTTAAGACAGACTGTTAATCACAAATTTATTTAAAGACGTTAATTAATTTATTGATTTATTCATAGTTAAATTAACCGTATTTTTTTAAAAATGTTAATACTTTGAATAAACTTTGTGGGGATAGTGACGTCCCTTGATGTGTTTACATTTTTGGTACAATAAAAATGGCGGACCCCATCATAGACTTTGTGGCCCATTCAAAAGTTTCACGCGTTACAAAGCTAATTTTCTGCCGGCTATAACTTAAACAATACGTCCTTTTGCTGTATTTATTACGTTCCAACACTTATATCAATTTTCAACTGTCTTTTTCATTTAGTTTTACGATAAATTTCTCTAGATCTAAAGATCAGCTATCGAAGGAAATTTATGAATCTAGCCTAGATCTAGATCTAGCCTAGATGTAGGTCACTAGATTCAATGTAAATTCTACATCTAGAATCTATTTCAGGCCTTAATTATTTTATATAAATCTTTGTTTGGCTTATTTAAGATAAAATTTAATTTGAAAGTTAGTACTACTAGACTTATTTTTAGATCTAGATCTAGAATCTATACGCGTAAATCAAGTTGCATAAGGAGACACATAGTATAGTATAAAAATTCACTTGTGACGTCACGAGTAAATAGCTAAAATGGTAGCGTAGTCAGCTCTCATGCAGGAGGCACGGGTTCTAGACCAATATGTCAATGACATTTTTTTTTTCAATTTTTTTTTTTAGATGTGAATGATAACGTTGCCTATCTGAACTTGGCAAGATACAGGGCAGGTGAAGTAGAGTTCATCTGTTTCTTTGTCCTAAGCATATGAAAGGATAGTGTGGTCAGATACATGCTCGGCTGGAATTGTTTTTTAAACGATAAAAACATGTTGTCTGAGACTTGGCAGGACACTGGGCAGGTGAAGTAGAGTTGAGTAGGTCACCTGTGACGTCAGTTTATGAAGGGATAGTCCGAAATCGGTGTTTTCGGTGTTTTTAAAAGATAAAAAACATATATTTGAATGTGGGGTCTGTTTTTTGTGACGATAAGTGACACTGCAGTAGCGTACCGAGGAGGGGGGGGGGACGGTAGGGGAGGGGAGGCGGGGGGTGGGGAGGGGAGGCGGGGGGGGGGGAAGGGGAGGCGGGGGGTGGGGAGGTGGAGGGGGGAAGGGGGGGGGGGGACATATGTTGGGGCGCCAAAATGGTTTGGAAAAATAAATTGATAGGTTGAGGGGGGTTCAAATCGAAAGTTTGAGTGGGGGGGGGGGGTGCACATCAAAAGTTTGAGGGGGGGGGGTTCAAATCGAAAACTTTGTCCCCGGGCGCCGGGAAGGGTCGCTATGCCTCTGAGTGACAGACGTGATGTTTTTTGATGGATGACCCCCGAAACCCACAGTTATCCAACGGATGACGGGTATTCTAGTATACTACTAAAACTCAACTTTGTTTACATGTTTGAATATTTATTTGTTTGCCTGATCGAAAATTGTGATATGTTCGACTCTATCTGGAAAGCTGTAAAATGGTATGCAGGTAGAGAATAATTTTTTAATGCAGACAGACTGTTGATCACAAATTTATTTAAAGACGTTAATTAATTAATTGATTTATTCCTACGCAGAATAACCCATTTTTTTTTTAAATGTTAAAACCTTGACTAAACTTTGTGGGAATAGTGACGTCACAGGTTTTTGTTTACTCTTTAGTACAATAAAATGGCGGCGTCTATTGAAGAAAATTGTGTTCCCATTCAAAAGTTTAACGCGTTCTAAATCTAATTTTCTGTCGGTCATAACTTTAACAATACGTCCGTTTGCTGTATTTATTACGTTCCAACACTTATATCAATTTTCAACTGTCTTTTTCATTTAGTTTTACGATAAATTTCTCTAGATCTAAAGATCAGCTATCGAAGGAAATTTATGAATCTAGCCTAGATCTAGATCTAGCCTAGATGTAGGTCACTAGATTCAATGTAAATTCTACATCTAGAATCTATTTCAGGCCTTAATTATTTTATATAAATCTTTGTTTGGCTTATTTAAGATAAAATTTAATTTGAAAGTTAGTACTACTAGACTTATTTTTAGATCTAGATCTAGAATCTATACGCGTAAATCAAGTTGCATAAGGAGACACATAGTATAGTATAAAAATTCACTTGTGTCGTCACGAGTAAATAGCTAAAATGGTAGCGTAGTCAGCTCTCATGCAGGAGGCACGGGTTCTAGACCAATATGTCAATGAAATTTTTTTTTTCAATTTTTTTTTTTTTAGATGTGAATGATAACGTTGCCTATCTGAACTTGGCAAGATACAGGGCAGGTGAAGTAGAGTTCATCTGTTTCTTTGTCCTAAGCATATGAAAGGATAGTGTGGTCAGATACATGCTCGGCTGGAATTGTTTTTTAAACGATAAAAACATGTTGTCTGAGACTTGGCAGGACACTGGGCAGGTGAAGTAGAGTTGAGTAGGTCACCTGTGACGTCAGTTTATGAAGGGATAGTCCGAAATCGGTGTTTTCGGTGTTTTTAAAAGATAAAAAACATATATTTGAATGTGGGGTCTGTTTTTTGTGACGATAAGTGACACTGCAGTAGCGTACCGAGGAGGGGGGGGGGACGGTAGGGGAGGGGAGGCGGGGGGTGGGGAGGGGAGGCGGGGGGTGGGGAGGGGAGGCGGGGGGTGGGGAGGGGAGGCGGGGGGTGGGGAGGGGAGGCGGGGGGGGGGGGGAAGGGGGGGGTGGGGAGGTGGAGGGGGGAAGGGGGGAAGGGGGGGGGGGACATATGTTGCGGCGCCAAAATGGTTTGGAAAAATAAATTGATAGGTTGAGGGGGGTTCAAATCGAAAGTTTGAGTGGGGGGGGGGGGGGGGGGGTGCACATCAAAAGTTTGAGGGGGGGGGGGGTTCAAATCGAAAACTTTGTCCCCGGGCGCCGGGAAGGGTCGCTATGCCTCTGAGTGACAGACGTGATGTTTTTTGATGGATGACCCCCGAAACCCACAGTTATCCAACGGATGACGGGTATTCTAGTTATAGCTAGAATTGACATTCACAAATACAATTTGAAGATCGGACCCTTCCCCCCCCCCCCTCCCACGCTCGCCATTACTAGTCGATCCAGTCAGGAATCTACAACCCCCCCCTCCCCCCCACCCCACCCACGCTCTCCCCTATCCCCAATCGCGATGCCACCGGGGGGTTAGTTATTTTACCCCGTGGTACCTGAATGAGCAGCAGACGCCAAACGTACGCGACTTAACAGCGAACACATTTACTCCAGATCCGACCGTCCCCCACCCTCCTCCTCTCCCCCTTTTCTTATGACATAACTACAGACTGCCACAAAGCTGTTCAATGCCACCACGCCATTCCCATTGTCACCCCACCACGGGGGATAACTCGAATCCCACACAGAGTTATCTAATCTCGCCGTGAAATCAAAGTTCCGCGGCGCCGTCTCCTCCCGTGTGGAACCAAGCGTGACTGATCCGTCACACCGTCACGGACACAGAGACGTGACACGGGCTGTCTCCATTTTGTCACCTAGAGTACATCAGGTGACGTCACGGAAGGTGCGCGCAGGTGGGTTCTGGGAAAGGTGTATACGTAGCATCTGCACAGGCAGTTAAACCTGGATGAAACTGGACCCGGATTTTAGCACGGGGATACAGACCAGGAAGTTGGATATAACAGCTGGACTGTGTAAGGTTTTTCATGCATGGAGTAGGAGACGGTGGAGGTGGCATTCAGAGTACGTGTTTCGCTTGATGACTATTTGACAAGATTTCTGTAGTGATACCGCCATAACACCTGTATTGACACCACCTACCATGCCCTGAGACACCACCTGTACTTACTTCACCTGTCAGACACAACCTTTTAACCTGCCCTGTTACACCCTCAACTCACCGATGCTGACACCACCTGTCAGACCCCCTCTACCCACCTGCCCTGACACCACCTGCCCTGAAACACCACCTGTACTTACACCACCTGTCTCCACCCTCATCTCACCTGTACTGACACCACCTTGCCTGAGACACCACCTGCCCTGACACCACCTGCCCTGACACCACCTGCCCTGACACCACCTGCCCTGACACCACCTCCCCTGACACCACCTGCCCTGACACCACCTGCCCTGAGACCACCTGTCAGACACCCCACCTGTCAGACACCCCACCTGTCAGACACCCTCTACCCACCTGCCCTGACATCACCTGCCCTGACATCACCTGCCCTGACACCACCTGCCCTGACACCACCTGTCACTCCCCTCAACTCACCTGTATCTCATGCTCACTGCTTGTGATCTCCACCGCCTCCCCTATATTCTCCATGGCCATAAACAGCCCGTTACAGGCCTGTAGCTTCAGGTTGGCCCTCACCTCCCCCACCTCCAGCGTCTGGAGTTCGTTGATACAGGCGGATAGGCTGCTGTTTTCTTGGTACCTCTGTGGAGATGAAATCAAATACAGTTTCTATCTCAGACAATACAAGCAAGTTTTCTTGGTACCTCTGTGGAGATGAAATCAAATACAGTTTCTATCTCAGACTATACAAGCAAGTTTGTCCATCTCCAGCTTGCAAGGGAGTTACTAATGTATTGCTAGTCTAGTTACCATTCAATACATTACTTTATCTACAGCTCTGGGAAGTAATTTTAACACAAATATAACAAGACGTCTAAGAATAATTTTGGTCTTACTTTCAAAACATAATCAATTCAATGGAATTGTTAGATTGTATGTTCCTGGATCTAAAACTCGTTCATGACTGTAGAACGTCCCAGAGTCCACCCAGTTCTGACTGTAGGATGTCCCTGAGTTCGCTCAGCTCTGATGTGTTCCTGACCCTAGAACGTTCAGAGTCCACCCAGTTCTGACTGGTACCTGACTGTAAAACGTCCCTGAGACAACCCAGCCTTTATTAGTACCTGACTGTAGGACGTCCCTGAGTCCACCTAGTTCTGACTGGTACCTGACTGTACCCCTTCATACTTTGATAGGAGAAACAGATGAACTCTACTTCAACTTCCAACAATCCATCTGGTCAACTATTTAATCTCACCCCAATCGACCAAAGGTTTGTAACAAAGGGTAAAAAAGCAACGTCAATGTAGTTAAACATCAAAACTACATTTTTATTTTATTCGATCTATCCAACAAATATTTATTTAAAATACTGAATTGCGTGCTAGAAGATTGAAAAAAAAAAACATTTACGAAAATGTTATTCTATTTACAGAACTAATTATTTCTACATTAAAAAATATATATTTAGGTGTAGAATATCAACCGAGTCGAATGCCACATACGATCGTGTCACAATTTCATTTCACACCGTTCAAACCGAAATAAATTCGGTCGAATTTCGCGGGACGAGAAATTGCAGACGATCGCCAAGATAAAAACGTATTGCCGGTAAGCGTGTACTCCAGGACAAGACAACGTCTGCCAATCATTGTGCCACGTGCCTGCTCTTCTGGTACCACACCTGTGGCGGCAGCGGGAGGAATCCTGTTACCTGAATGACGTCATCGACAACGAGAAAAAAATTCAATACCTTGGAGTGACGTACGAACAAAGAAACATCTCCCTCGTATTATTTTTTTTTAATTTTCAAAAAAAAAAAAAAAAAAAAAAATTAAAAAAAAAATTAAAATAATAAAAACAGTATTTTTGTATTTTTGACAATACAGAAAACTAAATGTCAAATTTATTATTTTAGACGAAAGCTACTCAAATAAATAAATATAAGAAAACAAAGCATTTTTTGGAATCTTTAAAAGAAAATACTTTAACATTAACTAAATGTCACATTGTTTCGCTAAGTTATTTTTAGAAAACAGACATGAAATTAGAACTCCACTTTAGTGCCAACAGAATCTCATTATAACCACCCGCACATTTCCAGCGATCAAATTTGTGAACAAATATACCATGCGTCACTAGCCATGATATTCGTCAATAAGTATGACATTAGTCATAAAATATGACATTCAACAAAAATATAGCATTCGTTACAAACTATTATATTCGTAACCGCAACGATATTCGTTAGCAAATACGACATTTGACTCAAAATAAGATATTTATCACCACCCCGATATTCTTCAACAACCACGATATTTGTCAACAACCGCGACGTTCGTCAACAACCACGTCACAAAATATGATATTTGTCGCCACTATTGACGTTTGTTAACAGCCTAAGCACCAGTCACATATCTGCATATCAGATCTAGTATCTGCACGATTATATTCTCAGCCCAACAAAGCAGTCCAGCGCTAGAGTAGAGCGATTATCGCGAGAACAATCTTCACGTGAAACAGATCATATAGTACTCCACCCTCGGTCATGTATCCTGGTATATCATTACAAGTCAGCAGTGCCACGTTTAGAATACACAATTACATGCACGTGAATATCTGACGTATAAATGATAGATTTGTATACTTTTCAAAGTGCTTTGTTGGGGTAGGTTAGATATAAGGTTGGCGATAATCCATCCTTACCCTGTATACATTAAATCCAGAGGGAGTTTTTTTTTAAAGACGTATAAGTGTGTGTGTCAAACCACAAAAAAACTTTCACCTACTCGAGATAATCGAGACTGGAATCGAACTCAAGACTTTCAGGTAAGCAACTGTGCAATCCATTACAGCACGAGAGCTTTACTTCGCATACTAAACTAAACTTGACATATTTTATCAAGCACCAACTAAACTTGACATATTTTATCAAGAACCAACTAAACTCGACCTATTTTATCAAGAACCAACTAAACTTGACATATTTCATCAAGTACCTACTAAACTTGACATATTTTATCAAGAACCAACTAAACTTGACATATTTTATAAAAAACTAAACTTGACATATTTTATCAAATACCAAATAAACTTGACATATTTCATCAAGCACCAACTAAACATGACACAACTGCGCTGTATTGGTCTAACCTGCACTATTTGCCTGTCAATCGGACGATTGTTGTCGACACGATGGCCCTGATCAGAGATTAATTCCATCGATCTATCGGCGGCACGAGAATGACGACGAAGAATGGACTGCATCGCTTGGTTAAAAGTAAACAAAGGCTGTCGACAGGCGAGCTAAGAGACCTGACATGTCAATAGTTCTAGAACGTACTTATAGTGCCAGTCAGGTTCTATGGGAGTTTGTTTGAACTAAAGGTTTTCTAAAAATAACAATGTGAAGCGCATCGTTCTGAGGAAAGGTTTGGTACATGGTCATTAAAAAACAATTTTAAGTCTCGGTGTTTTGGGGTTTATTAGAAGAACGTATAGGATACGTGTTCTATTGAACATATATCAGTTTTATAAATTGCAGAAGCTTTGCAAAAAGAATAATTTAAAAAATAACACAACTAAGTATATAAAACACTACAAAACGACAAATCAGTCCTCTACCCTGTACGTGATATATAGATTTTTAATGTCCCCCATATTTCCATATTGGATAACCAACTTGATATATGCAGAGGCTTAGCGAGGGGGAGGGGGGGGGCGGGGGTGCGGACCGCACCGGGTGACACCATTTAGGGGGGTGACACCAAGGCAAAAACTAGCAAAGTAGAGGGGGGGGGGGGTGCAAATAGAAAGTTAGTTTGAGGGGGGGGGTGCAAATCGAAAGTTTGAGGGTGGGGGTGCAAATCGAAAATTTGAAAGTTTGTCCCCGGGAAGGGTCGCTACGCCTCTGGGGGGTGACACCATTAATTGCCGCACCGGGTGACACCCGACCTCGCTACGCCACTGGATATTTGTGGTATATGATGGATTCTGTAGTGCACAATGAGTATGGGGGTGGGGGGTATAGGTGTTGTCCCAATCTGGTCTTTTAATTCAATCCTATGAAAATTCAAACATTGATGTGTGTGTGTGTGCGGGGGGGGGGGGGGGGCATAATGATAGCAGATGAACAGTTAAAAAGCGAGTTATATAAAAAACAACTATCATTATGACAGGTGATCACTATTCAGATCTACCCACGCTGTTGAACTTATTACCCCCGTCAATGTCCGCACGCTTCCTAAATTCAACTCACACAAACATAAAACAACACCCTTGACCTTACATGAGAGCGTGTATCAGCATACATCAACACACTGCACGTCTGCACACAGCGCTCGGAGATGTCACAGCGACTCGTCAGCGGTTCTACATCCAATGTTTACACATTCACAATTCACCACATTACGGGAACATCCTCACGTCTATAAATAGCATCACGAATTCCCCGAAATAAAACAACACTGTCAATCACCGATTGTGTAAGGTTGCATTCACATCAAAACCTGTCTCCTTCAAGTCGGCGTTGTGTCTATGCAATTTTAAAAAACAAAACAAACATCGTTTATCATCTTGAGTTCAATGCGTGGTAAAAAAAAAAAGACGTTTCGCATCCTATTTTAAAACTGACTTGGATTGTGAAAATCGTATCCTTTCTTCCGAGCGCGAGATCTAGAACTGATGTATGGCATGTAGACTAGACAGCTAAGCCGTGGTGTGTTGACTAATATACTTGTTTACATCCGCGCCAACACCAGTGCGCACTTACTCTACTGCTAAACACATGCGTTGAAAAATATATTCGTTGAACGCTTTATACAGTGAAGATATATACACACTCTAGACTAGAAGATGAAAAAAAATATTTTGTTGTTTTCTTTGAACACTAGGTGAAGATAGCTGCATAAACAGGAACGATCTTTTAATGAATCAATAAGATGGATTGATTTATTTAAACTTTGAAACGGGAGAGTGCAAGATTTGAATACAAGGATTCTAGTGTTGTGATGTTAGGTACGGTTGTTGAGATGTAATCTAAGTTGTATCCGAGAGTCGAGTCGTTACATCAGTTACATATCGAGATGTAATCTAAAGTGTAAGTGTAATCCCATAGTCGAATCGTTTCATCAGATACATACACACCGAGGGGCGAGGTGGGTGTTAAAGGGAGGGTAACACTTTTGCTGCTTGGGCAGGTGGGGGATGGAAGATGATACATAGATGTCCCTACATTTGAATTGGAATATTATATAGTAGGTGTCGGTGTGTGATTGGGGGGTGGGGGGTCAGGTGATGAAGGTGATGAAGGTTTAGGCTAGGTGTGATGCTTTGATCAGGTGTGATGACAGAAAGACACATGCAGTAAACAACAAAACTACAACGCTATGACGTAATTCACTGACTACCCCCTTAACCCCACCCCCTAAACTATCAGGCTGAAGATCCACAACTGATAACATGTTTAAGTCTTGCCCAGGTTGATACCCTCGATTGTAGAGTGTAGCTTAAAAAAACACCACCTAAAACCACAAGCGTTGCTGTACAATTAAGGGCCCCCCGCCGTTCTTTCAATTTTCACCTCTCGATTGTAGAGTGCAGCTTAAAAAAAACACCAACTAAAACCACAAGCGTTGCTGTACAATTAAGGGCCCCCCGCCGTTCTCTCAATTTTTCACTGCTCTAAACGTAGTCGCAACCCAATTTATATGTGGCTGTTCAAGCAAACCAACATTTTGTTTATGACGGGAAGAAAGATAAACACAACCTAGAGGTGATGTTTATACTTTTAGAGGGATTAGCGGCCAACCATCTCAGATATCAATATGTTTATCAAGGTAATAGCGTGGAACAGCCGTGTAAAGGCCCTTTGTGTTGGTTCCCTGACGTTTGTGTCGGGGTTAAGCTCGGGTTAGGTAAGTCGTTAAGGTTTATTAAGATTTATTAACGCGATAATTAATCCGAATGACCTTCACCCATAACACACATGCCGGGTGCACTTTGACCTCTACACTAGTGAAACCACGTGCCATGCATAATATTTATTTATATTAAAAAAAATAACAACCTCTATGGGTAGGGGGTTAAAGGTAAGGGTAGTTAAGTCTTCCCCCCCCCCACCCCCTATTTCCATTCGTGTATGTACTTTCTAACAGTAAAATAGTAAAAATTGTTAAGGGACGTAACTGCTTTTAATCCAGTTCCCTCCCTTGGATTCTTAACAATTACCGGATCATTATAACACAAAGTCTCCAATCAGGCAAGCAAACTGTTGTCCAGACAACTCTAGTCTAACCCGAATTTTCTGAAAATTTCTTGAAAGTAAAAAATAAATAAAATAAACGTTAGAACTAACTAGCAACCTCTGTCTATCTGGAAGGCGACGTGCTACTAAAGTACTGCGCAGTTTCCCCGTCAAGGGATTTGTTGATGACGGTTTCGATTTACTTACACGGGACTTAGCCGGCGAATCTAGCCACTGTTCTACTAGCCAATCAAATGTTCTCACGACGATTCGTCCTTAGAACACTTTCTTACTCCCCCCCCCCCCCCCCCCAGACCGCGGGGTTTCGGTCCTTGCATCAGGACCTAGTCTATCTGCGCATTAGCCGTACGTTGTTGTTGTCGGCCGCCGTACTGATCAATGTCAAAGGTCATCGAACTTGGCTTGAAGCGAATTGGGAAGGTTTTTTTTTTCATCTTAGCTCGTGTGACATCGATTTGCCGGGCTATTCTGAGTTGGTGTAAGGGCGGTGGGAGGGGTGGGGGGATCAACGAAGTAAAACAGATGCTTGCTCTCGTACTATTAAAAGCACGTACCGATAGTGAGCTATACTTAGCATTATATATATATATATATATATATATATATATATATATATATATATATATATATATATATATATATATATATATATATATATATATATATATATATATATATATATATATATATATGTTAGGGTGGTCCTTATTTCACGAGATATTTTCATTTTTCAACGGGGCACCCCCCCCTTCCCCATTTTAATTGGGTTCCATTTTATGTAAAAACAGTTCCGGTAAAATATTTTCCAGATCGGAATTTGTATTTGGGGGTCGCTACCCGAGCCAGAAGAATCAGCATTTTAAAAGATTCGGCATAATATTTAACCTTATGGTTTTTATTAGCATGAGGTTTAAAGTTAAGGGCTAAATTAGAGAGTTTGCTTAGGATGAATGCGAGGATTATCCTAAACGTGTCGAAGTAAATTATAGAGCTCAACATGTTCCCCATATTCGACCCTCACCTATTTAAAAAAAAACCCAGCGGTATTTAGTTTCCCACACTCTTCCCACACTCTTCCCACATTCTTCCCACACATCTCTGCCCTCCCACACCGAGAGCCCAGATAATTATTATGATTACGTTTAAATTTAAACACACACTTGCAGTTAGCTTCAGCGTTAATACGCTATAACCCGATTAATTCTAGAGTCTTTAATCCACCTGATCTACACGTTACTTTTGTCAGGCAGAGACAAACTCCGCAGGTAATTAGATTAATGACTCTCATTAAATCCCGTGATCAATGCGGAAAAGCAGGTTAACTGATTGCTTGCGCGTTTGCCTTCGACCAGAGACCGACATTCGTCGACTTTTAACTCACCGGAGGCGAAACGTTAAAACAAAAAAACATAATTAATTATGTATAAGTGTTATGGTTTAACAGGACCACGTCGATATTTCATCGAGGGGGGGGGGGGGGGGGGAGGAGAAGGTGGAGGGGGTGGGTGACCAGTCAACGATATTTGACGCCGAGGGTCGACGATATTTTCAGGGGTGGGACCACAAAGTTTGATTGGTGTGTTTGTGTGTGTGTGTGTGGGGGGGGGGGGGGGTGAATCCACGATATTTGCTGTGGGGGTCAAAGATATTATATTTGTGAGGTGGGTCTAGGGGTGCGTGGACGATATTTTCATGGATGGGTCCACTGAGTTTGATAGGGAGGGGGGGGGGGAGGTCCATGATATTTGCCGCGGTGGTCTATGGTATTTTCAAGGGTGAGTCCAACTCGTATCTGGCAAGCTAATCTCTTATTGTGGCGGACGTTACCTGGCCAGGTTAGAGGTTTTGTTGTCCTCGACCAATCAGCGACGAGGGTCAAAAAGTTTTGCCCTAGGGGTCAAAGGTCGTGTACTGATGTATAAACCTTAGAAGATCGGGGTTCAAACTCTGGAAGGTATCAGAGTTTTTTTTTATACTAGTGGGTCGAAGGGTTCGAAACCTACCAGAGAGTTGGGTTAGTCCTGGTACAGGGTTAGAATAATAATTGGGATCTGGCCTCTAATCATTATTGGGGTCCGGTTTTAATAATGATTGGGTCTATGTTCTTATAATGATTGGGGTCTATGTTCTTATAATGATTGGGGTCTATGTTCTTATAATGATTGGGGTCTATGTTCTTATAATGATTGGGGTCTATGTTCTTATAATGATTGGGGTCTATGTTCTTATAATGATTGGGGTCTATGTTCTTATAATGATTGGGGTCTATGTTCTTATAATGATTGGGGTCTATGTTCTTATAATGATTGGGGTCTATGTTCTTATAATGATTGGGGTCTCTGTTCTTATAATGATTGGGGTCTAGGTTCTTATAATGATTGGGATCTATGTTCTTATAATGAATGGGGTCTATGTTCTTATAATGATTGGGGTCTAGGTTCTTATAATGATTGGGGTCTAGGTTCTTATAATGATTGGGGTAAAGGTTCTTATAATGATTGGGGTCTAGGTTCTTATAATGATTGGGATCCGGTTTTAATAATGATTGGTGTCTAAGTTCTTATAATTATTGGGGTAAAGGTTCTTATAATGATTGAGAACTAGTTTCTTAAAATCATTGGGATCCGGGTTCTTACAACGTTTTAATCCAGCTTGTTATAATTATTGAGACCAGGTTCCAGGGGTAGGGGTTCAAGGTCGTGTAGGGTTGAGGGTCCAGTAGTGTTCGGGTTCTGATGAGGCTGATGGGTCCCAATATAGGTCTTAGCAAGGGTGGGGGTTATAGTAATGGGAAAAACAGTTCAGGAATAAAAGGTAAGTAGTATGACCATTCGAAACTTATAACTCGAACATATGGCTTTATTTAAAGTTTCAGATGATACGATGATAAAAATTACTCTGGGGCCTAAGTGATGACTAAAGAGCGCAAAAAAATATGGGACTCGGCGGCTCTGGGCAGTATGGGAGTCAAAGTTAAGAAGTCATTTGTATTTCTAAAAACGCAAGTAAAATATGGTTTGCAAATGTACTATTTCTTTCTTTTAGACTATTTTAGACCAACGGTTTCTCGCCATGGATTACCTCCCTTAACACACGCAAATTTGGCATGAATTCTCAGCTCACGCCGAGTTAACTCCCCTTTTAAGATTCTAACTCTCATCAAAACACGTAATTAAGGCTAAAAAAATATTCCAGGTAAATAAAAAAACGTAATCACTGACGTCAATATCTCCCCTGTCCTAATCAATGTCTGAACACACCTGATTAGAGACAGAGCTTAATTAGAACCTGCAGAAAGTGCTCGCACACGTTCTTGTTTGCGAAATCTTGGAGATTGTCTCCCATGATGATGTTTGATGTAAAGAAAATATCTTCCTCTTTCTGTTAGCTGTTGTAGGGGTTCAGCTGGCTGTGGTGTAGGGAGAGGACATGAGCGGCCGGTTTATTAAGATGGGTGTGGTGATGTGTGATAATGTGGGGGAGGGGAGGGTTAATATGGGATCTGTGTGTGTGGGAAACAGAGATGGGCAGAGTGTGGTGATGTGAGATAATGTGGGGGAGGTATTCAGTGTGTGGGAAGAAAGACGTGTGAGGAGAGAGTGGGGAAAATGAATGTGTTTTTTTTTTCATTATAGGGGGGGTGGGGGGTTGAATATGGAGGAAATATGTTGGGTTCCCTAATTTACTTGGTGAACTTAGAATGAGAGGGACAAGGACAGGCAGAAAGATATGGAGATAGATGGAATAGAGAAAGAGAGAAACAGAAAAAGAGAGGGAGTAAGATGAAAACGAGAGAGGTGGGGGGGGGGGGGAAGAGAAGAAAAATAGGAGATATGTTGAAAACAAATAGTGACTGGATAAGGTTGTACGATTTATATGTTCGAGTTCAAAATGTGGTTAAAAATGTCTGAAAATCATGTAAAGTATTTTAAGATAACGTAAAGGGGGGTGGGGTGGGTGTAAGGGGGGGGGGGTGGGATGATGTTGATCCATAGAAGCCTCACTTTATCATTATTACAATATGCCATGAATCGAGCCTAGCGGTTTGTTGTGTAGTTCGACCTTGAAGTCTATTTTTAACCAACATATTTTTAGATGCTTTCTATCTTAGATGTTTTTCATGAATATAAGGTTATTTCCACGGGATAATATAGATCAGGTTCAAATATATTAACTCAGTTAAGTAACGTCACAGGGCGGGAGGGGTGTGGTCAGCAATGGGTGACTCCATATAGGGGAGAAGCCAAATCGTACAATGTTCTGTCAAAACAATGTTTGATAATAAAATAGTAGGGGTAGGGGTGACACCAAACCGAAAATTTAGAATTGATTTCAGGGGCGGGGTGACACCATCAGTTAGCACACCTGGTGACGCCCGACTTAGTGACGTCACTAATCCAATAAACCCAGATGATCAGACGTGACCTGTTCGTGGAAAGGGTCACACTGTTCCGGCACAAGGTCATCACCAGAGCGGCAGGTGCTACAGATTGGATAATGTAATAAGACACAACACTAACCATATGGTGCAGCCGGCATTAAAACACACAATACTCTGGTAAAGCCGGCACAAAAACAAAACACAAACCTTATAGAAAAGCCGGCACAAAAACAAAACACAAACCTTCTAGAACAACCGGCACAAAACACAAACCTTCTAGAAAAGCCGGCACAAAAACAAAACACAAACCTAGAAAAGCCGGCACAAAAACAAAACACAAACCTAGAAAAGCCGGCACAAAAACAAAAACACAAACCTAGAAAAGCCGGCACAAAAACAAAACAAACCTTCTAGAAAAGCCGGCACAAAACCAAAAACACAAACCTTCTAGAAAAGCCGGCACAAAAACAAAACACTAACCACTTACTCTGGTAAAGCCGGCACTAAAAAAAAACCTCAACATCCGCTGACAAACCCGGCATAAAAACAAAACACAAAACACGTACTCTGCTAAAGCCGGCATAAAAACAAAACACAAAGCACTTACTCTGGTAAAGCCGGAACAAAAACCTAAACACAAACCTTCTAAAAAAGCCGGCACAAAAACAAAACACAAAGCACTTACTCTGGTAAAGCCGGCTTGCAGCAAAGGAAGAATGGACGGCTCCTCTTTGTCATCACAGCTGAGGACACATAAAAAAATATTGTACTGATTTTTTACTTAGATTTTTTCTTTTAGTAAAGTCAGCGGGTATTGTATCATTGTTTATTTACTTTGTACCACCTTGTCCATGGTCTCAGTTCTAGAACAGTCGATCTGTGTTTATCCATGCTATTTGTGGTTCTATTTGTCTAGTTTTTAAACGTATTGTATGTTTATAACGTGCTGTATAAAGCCACTCTGCAGAGCACGGTGTACAGCGTTAGAAGACGAGGAAGGTAAAGACGATAGTGGATGGAGAACATCAAGGAACGGCTGAACAGCCATTGCAGAACTACTTAAAACAGCAGCAGACAGGGAAAGATGACCAAAATAAAAAAAGATTATGAAAAAATCAACTTGTGCCCCAACGCACCCCCCCCCCCCCCACACACACACACATCACACCCGGGGTTATGGAATGATTTATTTATTTATTAATGTTTTAGTTTTGTTATTTTATTTATTTTTCATAGCCAAGATTTTATACTAAATTTTTATCTAAAGTAATAACACAAAGGAACCTATTTTAAAACAATACAACTGAATAGAAAGATACCTTTTGTTAACTGATTCAGTGATATAAGGACTATCATCAAAACAAAAAGTGTTACACAGCTACGTATACCATTATTATATCCTTCCTTTTTTAAACTCTCATTTCATCTTTTGTTTCGTATCTTTCTTTCTTAATCTGACCAAATCTCTATTTTAGATATTTGCGTTTTCTTTACTTCCGCTTCATACTCTATACCCCCCCCCCCCCGCTCTTTCTGTCATTCCCTCCATCGACAGTAATTTTACAAGATGGCTGCCATTTGACGTTAATCTCCAACTCTTCCCCCTCCCCACTGCCCCGCCACCTAGTATGGATTTGCGAGGATTTAAAGAAAATTTTTAGCACAAGGAAGTTGGGGTGTTACATGTATAGGCAGTAGTTCAGTCACTTATTAAATGTCTACGTGTGTTGAGTGTCTGTGCGGGGGGGGGGGGGTAATTTAAGAAAGGGGGGGGGTTCTATTAGGCACTTACATAGGACAGGGGAGTTCGGGGGGGGGGGTGTTGTTTAGGGAAGTATTTAGGGCGTGGGTGCACATGGAAAAGTGTGGTATTTAGAAATCTGCTGTTTTCATTCTTGCATCCGTGATTACTTCACGCGGCCTGCTAATTAAGCTGGTTAATTAAATACCACATGCATACTAATGATGGGATAAGCGTGGGCTAATACAGTACTTTACTGGGCGTCTCAGTTAGCGGGCGTACTTTGATTAAGGCACCAGATGGATGTGATATTTGTGATGTGAAGAGCTAAACTCTACTAAAAAAAAATAAACCGGGAGTGATCTCCCCTAAACTTTCTCGAATATTCTTATATAAAATAACAGGGGATGGGAACTCGGGCTATAGACATGATTTTTAATCCATTTTAAATACTTAAAGTTAAAGTTTTAAAAATAGAATAAAATCTCGTAGACAAATTAATTGCACACCAAGTGAACGCCAAATAAAAAAGCGCATAATAGTGCGCAATATTATTAGTGCTTTTAAAATTTACATTAGTTTTTTGAGAAATCGGAAGTAGCGTAAAGTACTACTTCCAGTCAACGGAAATTACTCAAAATTTAACAGAAGGTAGAGAATTAGATCTTTTACTTACATGTGAAATTTCATTTATCTATCTGAAATAGTACTCAAGTTATAGGCTTTTGAAAAATTAAAAGTAGGAAAAGTACCACTTCCGGTTATCGGAAATCGCTCAAAAGTTGATACGGATCTACGATTTTGATAAAATACTTATATATGAAATGTCATCCACCTAGCTGTAACGGTACTCAAGTTATCGTGTTTACACACGGACAGACACACAGACACACAGACACACACACAGACATACGGACAAGATTGCAAAATTATGTTTTTCCGTATCAGTGAGGTGTAAAACGTCGAGATTTGTAAAAATCTCGATTTTTTTTTTGCACGATTACAATACTTTCTCTATACTTCGTATATACGAGAAAGTAAAAAGTTGGCAAACAGAAGAAATTATCACACAAGACGGGGGCCCAGTTAACTCAAGCGTTAAAAGATTTGACAATATCTGTTACAGGCTTTGAGAATCACTAGACTAGATTAGTTGAGAAACACAAAACTAGACTTTTTGAGAACCATAAACTATTTGACAACTACTAATTTAGGCTATTTGACAGGCATTAATCTAGACAATTTGAGAACCTTTAAACTAGACTATTAGAGATTCACTTAAAAAGGCTATTTGAAAACTACTAAACTAGACTATTTGAAAACCACTAAACTAGACTATTTGAGAACCACTAAACTAGACTATTTGAGAACCACTAAACTAGACTATTTGAGAACCACGTAAAGAGACTATTTGAGATTCACTTAACTAGGCTATTTGAAAACCACCAAACTAGACTATTTGAGATCCACTAAACTAGACTATTTGAGAACCACTAAACTAGACTATTTGAGAACCACTAATCTAGAATATTTGAGAACCACCTAAGGAGACTATTTGAGATTCACTTAACTAGACTATTTGAGAACTATTGATCTAGACTCTGCGAACCACCACAACAAACTAGACCATTAATCTTGACTATTTGAGATCCACTAATGTAGACTATCTAAGAAGCACTAATCTAGTCTATTAAGACCTAATCCATCTCGGCAACTGTTTACCAAGTTTATTAAGCGAGTTTAGTTGCCGCAGGGCGCTAGGCTAGGAGTTCCTGTCAATTGATTTCAAAAGAAGCGTTGGACTGTCTTATCTGGAGTGTTAAGACACGCATTTAAAAGTTAGAGACAGCTATAAAGGTCAGGTTGAACAGGTGCTATTTTAGAGAACAAGTTTGAGACAGCTTAATCAAAAACTAGAATTTAGAGTTTAGGCTAAGGTTATCCTGTCAATATCTAATAGGGGTATTTTTTCAAATACAGATAGTTTGTTGTTTCTTTCATGCATCTCTCCATGGGTGGGGGGGGGGGGAGGGCTTGTATATTGACTAAATAGACTTTAAAATATATTTTAATAGAAAATATATACTTTAACCATTGTCAGCACCCCAACACCTCCCCTTTTGAAGATTCAAGTCCCCCCCCTCTCTCCGTGAAGCAAAATGTCTGAAAGAAACTATGGAGTGAATGCATAGGTGAAACACATCACCTAATTCTGAGACCATAACCATAAACCTTTTAACAACCTTGTAACCATAAACTGTTTTAACAATCTTTTATCCATAAACATATACCTTTTAACAATCTATTAACCTGAACCTATACATTTAATTTCTTTAAACCATAAACCTAAACCTTTTAACAATCTATTAACCATAAACCTATACCTTTAACAATCTTTTAACCATAAACCTATACCTTTAACAATCTACTAACCATAAACCTACACCTTTTAATAACCTTGTAACTATAAACCTATACCTTTTAACACAACCTTGTAACTATAAACCTATACCTTTTAACATAACCTTGTAACCATAAACCTATACCTTTTAACACAACATTGTAAGTATAAACCTATACCTTTCAACAATCTTGTAACCTAAACAGCCGTAAACCCAGTACTAAAGTACTTTTCAGCAAACCGTACGAGAAAAAAAAAATGGCACACATTTGTCCTGGCCAACTTAAAGGCATCTGTTACAGCCTCACAAAACAAACAAAACATTTTTGACCTTTGGCAGTCACGTGACATGGCTGTTTACTTTTTTTTTTTTCAACTTTCCCATTTTCCCGCAAACCTCCACCGACTTTTGTTAAATCTCCCAACACAACACAGCGACAACAACCCGACCGGCGTCTACATCTGTTCGTGGGGAACTCGGCCGTGACCTTGAGGATTTCTGGTGGGGGGGGGGGGGGGGGGGCACTGCTGTTATGGGAGGTGACCTTGGGACTTATGATGTGGTAGCATTTATCAGGAAGCTGTGAGTTTTACTGTTGTTGTTTTGCCTTATTTACAAAAAAAAAAAATTCGAACACAAACGGGTTTTCCCAAACGATGGTTTTAAAATAAAACCACGATTAGTAATGTTTGTGTATTTCCTTTATGAACTTCTGATATTTCAGATATGTGTTGCCTTATAGACACAATACAAAGTAAGCCAAGACAACAAGACAACAGCTGTCTCAAATTCACATGCAACATAACCTAGGTGACTAATGATAGACGTATGTATGACTTCCGGTCAAGAGATAAATTGAACAATTGTCTGAAGAATATTTAGCATTTTTTTAAGTTTTTAAAATCCTTTTTCTTATTTTTGGATAAAGTATTATAAACATATATATATATATATATATATATATATATATATATATATATATATATATATATATATATATATAAATAAATAAATAAATATATATATATATATATATATATATATATATATATATATACATATATATATATATATATATATACATACATATATATATATATATATATATATATATATATATATATATATATATATATATATATATATATATATATATATATATATATATATATATATATATACATGTATGTGTGTATACACGTGTAGAGATTAAGAGAGAGAGAGAGAGAGAGGGGGGGGGGGTGGGGAACTGAAGTCAGAGAGACATTGTTACGCAAATCAGCACACGTTACAAAAAGAAGAATCTGGCGTCATTATGTTGTTATAATTTGATTTTTTACCCCCATCCCCGAAAACCCCCCAATCACCTGACCATCCTAATGTTCCCCCCCCCCCATCCCATCTACTGACCGTCCAGCTAGCCATAGACCAGGTAACATATAAGACAGACACCAGGTAACATATAAGACAGACACCAGGTAACATATAAGACAGACACTTACTATCGCTTCGTGACAGCCACCAACACCGTGAACTCGCTGGCTTTGGTCGCCTTGATAGACCTGGGGAAAACAAATCTCGGGTTAGTCACAAGTGGACAAGTTATCTATGTCCCTCATGGGAACTTAGATCTATTAGTACAGTAACCCCGGCAAAGTGCTGGTAAAAGCCCTATACCTTTCTGTATTTGGGGAGCTCATTTCTAAATAGAACATTTCCGAATACCGACATTATTCACACTTTTAGAAATAAAATGAATTACAAAAATAAAATCGGTATACATAAATAAATGAATAAATATAAATATACTTAAATAATCAGTAATTAAATTATAACTTTTAGTATATACGGATATATACTTATATTGCACTATATAAATATAAATACATACAAATATATGATATACATAATAATATACATATACATTTATAAGTATTTGAAGTTATAATTATATATTTTATGTGATGTATGCCTATATTTTCGTGATTCTAATATATATATATATATATATATATATATATATATATATATATATATATATATATATATATATATATATATATATATATATAGGCCTATAACATTGGGATGTATGTAGGTATACACATACGTAGATATAATGTATGGCCCACACACGCTACTATTAAGCAGCCTCTCACTAATGACTTGCCGGTTGGAGTTAATGAGCTAATTATTAGGTTACCCTCGGTATGTTTGGAAGTTCGCACCCAGCAGGTGGTCCCACGTGACGTCATATGCCATCTGCTACGTAACTTCTGCCTCGTTTTAGGCATTGGGACGGGAAAGAAATGATGGTCTTGCAACGGTCGTTCAGCGAGGCCGTTCAAAGTTAATTAACATTTGCCCATAACGGTCGTTTAACGGGGCACTACAATGTTAAGTAAGATTTACATTATAAAGGTAGTTCAGCAAGGCATTACAACGTTAAGTAAGATTTACATTATAAAGGTAGTTTAGCGAGGCACTACAACGTTAAGTAAGATTTACATTATAAAGGTAGTTTAGCGAGGCACTACAACGTTAAGTAAGATTTACATTATAACGGTCGTTTAGCAAGGCACTACAACGTTAAGTAAGATTTACATTATAACGGTCGTTTAGCGAGGCACTACAACGTTAAGTAAGATTTACTTAATCAGGTGCTCAGCTTCAGACATAATGCAGTTGTAATCCAACAATAATTCTAAGTCATAATCTGTCAGAAATCTTCATCCATAATCCAGTACTAATATTTAATCATAAAATCCAGCATTAATCATTAAGTCATTATCTAGTATTAATTATCTGCCATAATGCAGTTCTAAACTTCAGCCATATTATTTATTTAGCTAGGGTCACCAATCTTTAATCGTAATCTTGAAATATCTCGGTCAATAATCTCAACATTCATTTATAATCCTGCACTGATCTCCAATCATGAGTCAGCTAATGATGCCCGGCCCCATCTCATACTGCGAGTTACAGACATTAATCACGTTTTCAACTTAATTATTTTTGTATAGCTGTCACCACGGTCAACGAGTGTACAATTAAACAGGAACGATAACTTATCCAGTGTCACCAATCTTATCTCCCTTTTTTCAAATTGTCAGAATCTTATTTGAACTAACTTTCCCTTGGTATAAATGTACATTTTATTCCCGCATAGTAAAACCAAGTTAAATCGATTTTATGGGACAGACTTCATTCGGTATTTCGACCAATCTAAAAAAACAATAACAATATAAACCAAAGCAATAACCAATATATGTTACGCAAGCGCATACCAACTTTTGATTTATTGTTATTGGAAAAGAGAACTAAAATCTTTTCGAAACGCATCGACCACTGATCTAAACGCATCGACCACATTTGCATATCGGCAAGGCATAAAACTACCCCCCCCCCTATCCAAACCAGCAATATTAAATCCAATATACGGGTTACAACTTTTCTTTAGATAAACAACATCTTATTCCGTCATCACTCAGTCTGACGTAGATAAGAAATAGCTACCCATAAAAACACGTTCGTATATAATATTCATAAATTTGATATTCCTATTTATATTATTCGTATTTGTAATATTCGTATTTATAATTTCCGTGGAAATAATATTCGCGTACAAAAATGTTCATGCATAAATGTTCACGTTTATTTCCTGATGGGCCAGAGATTTTATTTATGCGTTAATCACATCTGTCGAGTGGTTTGATTGAGAGATCGATCTAGGTCAGAGCTGACTGTCGTCTCGACCTGACTGCACTCGGTTTCACTTTTAATAATCAAGTGACCTCGGCTAACCCCAGGTTGATTTTTTTAAAATATGCACATAAAGCTAAACTCTAAACTTAAAGCTAAACTCTAAACGTAAGGCTAAACTCTAAACACAAAGCTAAACTACAGAGGAAAAGCTAAACTCTAAAGGTAAAGCTAAACTCTAAAGGTAAAGCTAAACTCTAAAGGTAAAGCTAAACTCTAAAGGTAAAGCTAAACTCTAAAGGTAAAGCTAAAATCTAAAGGTAAAGCTAAACTCTAAAGGTAAAGCTCAACTCTAAACGTAAAGCTAAACTCTAAACATAAATCTAAACTCTAAACATAAAGCTCAACTCTAAACGTACGGCTAAACTCTAAACTCTAAAAGTAAAGCTAAACTCTAAACATAAAACTAAACTCCGAATATAAAGCTAGACCCCAAACATAAAACTAAACTAAACTCTGAACAATAAAGAAAACTTTGCACCGATACTGGCATTAGACCTAGACATAAACTTATAAGTAAATCTAACCCTGAAACAAAATTTACACCTAAACACAACCATAAACTAAACCATAACCCTTAACCCTAAAAGCTTCAACTTTGTAGCTAACTAAAGCTCAATAAACCTAACACCTAGCAGATAAACACTATCCCAAACTAAACATAACCATAATTATATCCCCCATCGCAGCCTAAATTTCGACCCCATATTTAAACCTTAACACATATAATCAAGTGTGGACTTAATTGTCAAGCGGACAGGTCAAACAGCGTTCGTATCTGATTTCATTTTTTTTTAAATTTTACAGCATCATTTTTCGCTACGTCTGGACTTCCGAGACCGCCACTACCCGTGACCTTGTGATTTTAATCCACCAACTACTAGTATCAGCACCACACTGACACAACCACCACCATCATACCATCTAAGTTACCAACCACCAACACCACACCATAGAGGACACCACACCATCAACACACCATACACCAGAATCAGCACCACAACTGCCCCATCACACCATTACCATAACTACACCATACACCATCCACCAGCACCAGCACCATTACCACACCAGCCCCACACCATCTCACCTGCAGAGAGCCTCAGCATCGAAGCTGTTGTGGTGTGCGCTCCTGGCGTCAATAACAACAACATCGTACTGGTACTTAAGGTAGGTCTCCAGGGCGTTCTCTGGCGTCCCAGCGATGTTGCAGCGGTACCCCAGCTTCTCAGCTGCCCACCAGAAGCCGTCAGACTGGCCGTCTTCTTTCCCAAACACCAGCAGGACCTGGTCAAGTAGAGTCGAGGTATAGTTATTTGGACAGTAGATACAGGATAGGTTGAGTTATGGTTCAGGTAGAATCGAGAGTCTACTTGGTGTTTACTTTATAAACGAAACACAAATTTTCTTCTAGATCTCTCACTTTATGTCTACTTCTATGTCTACTTTAAGTGCACTTTATGTCTACTTTTATGTCTGCTTTAAGTGCACTTTATGTCTACTTCTATGTCTACTTTAAGTGCACTTTATGTCTACTTCTATGTCTACTTTGAGTGCACTTTATGTCTACTTCTATGTCTACTTTGAGTGCACTTTATGTCTACTTCTATGTCTACTTTAAGTGGACTTTATGTTTCCAACTCGATACATTTCTCATGTATTTTATCTCTGCCTATTTCTTTATACAACATTTGAGTTCCCTTACCAAACTAAGACAATGCTAGATGTGACTACGCCGATAGAGTTAAATTGTGTAAAAAGTCACAGCCCACAAGAAAACTCACAAAATAATCATATACCAAAAAACTCAGAAAAGAAGACTAAATAAAAAACTTAATTTTATTACTTAAAGAGAAAATGAAACTTTTTTAAAGGACGTTACAAGACAATTTTCTGTTTATTTAGTCTTAAAATTAGAATAAAAAATCGGAAGATTAAAAAAAGGCACGGAAAGATCAAATTACCGTACTACGGTACTTAAATACAAAAAATATAAATACTTGGAATATAAAATAGTAAAACGACAGACATCTTGCGGAGATAAAATCTTGAGACCGATAAAAAATAAAAAAGGATGCGCAGAATAGGGGATGAAATAAGGGAGATAAAAAAGGGGCCAGAAGAAAGTAGATTAGGCAGATAATGGCTAGAAACATGACATATCGAACTGAAAGAATTTTAAAGGGAAAAAACCCAAGAATAGCGAATAAAGGGAGATAAAAAGTTCTACAGAAATAAAAATGTAATAAAAGAGCTGCTAGCAAATGGAATATTAATGTCGTTTTTTATAAATCTTCACTGAAGACCCGCACGATTCGTGGCTGTTGTGTAGGAATTACTAAAAACTCGACGGATTTAATAATACAGAGAAGTAGCGATTTTTTTTATATCGCGGAGAATGTTGAAGCCATGTTAATACGTCGTGATAATCAGATTCAATGAGCTTCTTAAGTGTTCTACGTGCTGAATTGTGCACGGGACGCTGATAATGTAGCCAGGTTTATCGTCCTTGGGCTGGGTTGTAAAATACGTTGTCCATTTTATTTTTAAAAAGGGTTAGGATGTAAATGTTGTCCAGTTAATTTTAATAAGGGCTAAGTTGTTAATATATTGTACATTTCATTTTGTTAAGGGCTGGGTTGTAAATGTTGTACATTTCATTTTGTTAAGGGCTAAGTTGTAAATGTTGTACATTTCATTTTGATAAGGGCTGGGTTGTAAATGTCCATTTTATTCTAAAAAGTTCAAGATTTGAAATCTTGCCCACTTTACTGTGAAAAGAGAGGTTTAAAATGTTGCTTATTTTATCTTGAAAAGGTTGAGGTTCAAAAATGTTGCCTGTTTTATCGTGAAAACAGATGTTTGAAATACTACCCACTTAACTGCAGAAATGAAAACATTTTTACAAAATCTCAAATAACATATTATAATTAAATATTTTCATTTTTGCTGTTTGTTGAAAATACTTTTCCATTAGTAAAAATATATGTATTTGTAAGGTAAGATGGGCCAAAGAGTGTTCCCTTACAGCTTACAGTTGCAGAGGTAATTCAATATCAACCTCACGTGGGGTGGCCAGATCAATATCGCGAATTTACTGCTAACTTGGATGATGTTGCCAAACATTAGACTAACAGGCTTATAACAAATGTAAGATAATGTTACTAAACATTATACAAACGGGAGAGTATTAAATGTAGTATAATGTTACTAAACATGATACAGGATAGTAATAAAATGTTTTAAAGTTATTTGTATTTTCTGAGAGTATCTTTGTTAAGATTGACATTAAAGTAATAGGATATAATGACAAGAATTTTTTCCTGTTTTTGTGTTGTAAGGTAGATGTTGGTAACCACGAAAGAAGAGTAAATCTACTGAACTGTAAAGGTGAAACTACTAAAGCGATACTTGTAACCTTTAAGAGCATATGCTATTTAAAATAATGTGTCAACATCTTACATAACTGTTGTGCCATACAACAGATTGTGTGAATATTTTAACAACGTGAGTACGACACATACTAACCTTTTATAAAAACAATTTCAAAACATACTTAGGTTAATTAATCTAATTAAATCTCACAATTACTCATATTTTACATCTGTTGTTTTAAAATATCCTCGGGATATTTTAGTTTGAAACACAACACTGCCACGCAGATTTTAAATGAAGTAACACAATACTCCACCATTTGTTTTCCGAAAAAATAATTCTGTAAAGTACACTGGAATAACTTGATGCCCCGATAGGAACCAGTTATTTTAATAAACGAAATCTTTCTCGCCGACAGTTCATTAGCGAGTGTTAAGATAATTTGTGTAAATTGTATCTAAACTTGGCCACGATTGTAATATCCGTGGGCGTTGTGAAATGTTTGTTTAGATAGTGTTGATGTAGATGTTAGCTTCACATTATGATGTTGATGTGGTGGTTGAAGTCACATCATGGTGTCGCTGTGTCGGTTAGATTCACTTCATGATGTTGATTTGGTGGTTGAAGTCACATCATGATGTTGCTGTGGAGTTAGAGACATGTCTTGATGTTTTGTTAGATGCACATCTTGATGTTACTGTAGTAGTTTACTTCACATCATAGTGTTGTTTGAGAGCTTCACATCTTGATGTCGTTGTGATGGCTAGATTCACATCATGATGTTGCTGTTGTGGTTAGATTCATAAACTGATGTTACTGCAGTACTTAGTTTCACATCATGATGTTGCTGTTGTGGTTAGCTTCACATACCAATGTTGCTGTTGTGGTTAAATGTTGCTGCAGTACTTAGTTTCACATCGTGATGTTGCTGTTGTGGTTAGATGTTGCTACAGTACTTAGTTTCACATCATAATGTTGCTGTTGTGGTTAGATGTTGCTACAATACTTAGTTTCACATCATAATGTTGCTGTTGTGGTTAAATGTTGCTACAGTACTTAGTTTCACATCGTGATGTTGCTGTTGTGGTTAGATGTTGCTACAGTACTTAGTTTCACATCATAATGTTGCTGTTGTGGTTAGATGTTGCTACAATACTTAGTTTCACATCATGATGTTGCTTTTGTAATTAGATTTTTGTAATTAGATATTGCTACAGTACTTAGTTTCACATAATGATGTTGCTGTTGTGGTTAGATGTTGCTGCAGTACTTAGTTTCACGTCATGATGTTGCTTTTGTAATTAGATATTGCTACAGTACTTAGTTTCACATCATGATGTTGCTGTTGTGGTTAGATGTTGCTACAATACTTAGTTTCACATAATGATGTTGCTGTTGTGGTTAGATGTTGCTGCAGTACTTAGTTTCACATCATGCTGTTGCTTTTGTGGTTATCTTCACATCGTGACAATTGTTGTGGTTGGGTTGTTAGCTTCACATCATGATGTTGTTTGAGAACTTCACATCGTGATGTTGTTTAAGCTCTACCTATATTGGCGTTGTTGTTGTGACTAACGTCACATCTTTCATACACCTGAGTTCTAGCAGCTTAGGTGTGCTAGTGTATCTGAAGCTAACTTTTGTGTACACCAGCCCACCTGTGTAGATCAAGCAAAAGCCCAGCATCGTAGACTAAGCATGATGCTATACAGGTACCCATTTTAGCTGGGTGGGCTCAGTAACATCTGACATACCTCCGAGAACCCTAGAGCCGCACTAAACTTACGTAAGCAGCCACGCACATTTTAAAAAAAAAATTGAACGGATAAGTAATACGACACGGAAATTAAAACTTACTTTAGTAATATAAGCTTGAATGATCTAACTCCCCACTCAATGTTTGGCAAATATGTTAAGCATAAACATTTTACACAATCAATTCAAGCTGGTGATAGACAGACATTTATGTGAAGATTCTAGATGTAGGACAGACACAAGCAAGAGATAGACAATAATGTCTGCACTTTGTATCTAGGGAGATAATCACACAGAAATGAAAATATTTAGAATGTAGTTCAGTGTAAAATAGGCCGAACTATTTTTGTGTATGCTGACAAATCACAATATGTGTGAGGTCGTGTGACATAACATGACAATTTAAAAATATACATTATATTGTGCTGTGTTCACGAGGTAATTATATATATATATATATATATATATATATATATATATATATATATATATATATATATATATATATATATATATATATATATGAACAAAGGAGAAATATTGCAAAATGCAAATACTCGAAACAGATTAAATGAGAATAAGGGTGGATGTATGGTTGTTGAATGGAAACGAGTTTTGTCTGAGCGCTACACAAAAACGATGTCTAGTAAGATTTGTGTTCTATTTGTCTGGATGTGTCTCTGTTGTTTTGGTTGGGTTCCGGAACTTGCACTTACCGACATGGCTTTCTGCTTGAGCAGCATTGGACCAAACTTGACTAAATGCTCCAAGTTCTGGGGAATCAAAAGGTGAAAGGTCATCTATCGGTATATTTAATAGTCTCAATCATATATAACCTAATAAGTACATTTAAATACTGTAAAGTACGTCGTAACATAATGGTAGATCGATATACTGCTAACCAGAAAGACTCGAGTTTGAATCCGGGATCACTCAGCTCTGATGGGTACCTAACTCACGTTAGGGAAAGTAAAGGCGGCTGGGCATTGTCATCACCTCACTATCCCTTCATACACCAAGGTCACAGAAATAAGTGAACTCTACTTCACATACTCCATGGATCTTTAGGTTCGAAAAGGGAACTTTATTTAACTTTTACAAGTACGTATTTATAACCACAAAGAGAATTGATCTTTTTTTTATTTCTGTGTTGGTTAGAGGAGACTTTTTGTTGGAAGAATGACACTCTTTAGTCAGCGTGGTTATGCATCTTGTTTTTCTTTCAATAGAAATATTGCGTGTTTTTTTTTGTTGGATGTTTATCAACGACGCGTCAATGTCTTTAATAAACATAGCAACGATTTTTTACCCAGATGCACGCTGACAAACAATGAATGCCATTCTAGCACCAAACAAAAATATGTCATTTACTGCTTTAGCATTAGAGACACAAACATGGTATACATTAGCATACAAATGACAAAAGATTAGTCATTAGAAGACACAAGTTATAAAGGTTATGTATAGAAACAAAGTGAAAGAAAATAAACAAACAACAACACTGGACGACTGAAAACTGTTTGTTCCAATGCCCTCCACCTAGAGCCTTAAGTTCTAGACACATCTCTAGTTGATTGGACGTAAAACAAAACTGACCAATGTCCATTTAACTGTCTGACCTTGTTTACAACCCAGTCTTCTCGCTAAACACGTCACGGTGAGCGGTATTTGGTGCCACAACCCCCTCCCCACACTCCCGCCGTCTATGTGATACAGAGGCGTAGCGAGGGGGGGGGCGGGGGGCGCCAAAATGAGTTGGAAAAACAATTTTAAAGTTTGAGGGGGGGGGGGGGGTGCAAATGAAAAGTTCGAGGGGGGGGGGGGGGTGCAAATCGAAAGTTTGTGAGGGGGGGGGGTGCAAATCAAAAGTTAGAGGGGGTGGGTGCAAATCGAAAGTTTGTCCCCGGGCGCAGGGAAGGGTCGTTACGCCTCTGATGTGATATGTAGTGCCTAACCGCCACCTCCACCCTGGCAGCTCACCATAGCGACGGCCAGTATGTGTCTACTCAGACAGATGAAGTAGAGTATAACAAGTCATACTACATCGTCACCACCTGTCGTAATGGTCTACAGGTACATTCAATAAAGCCCATAGGTAGTCGTCAGTAAAGACCGAATCTAGTCATTTGGGATTGGGACAGGGATTTATATATACACACACATATATATATATATATATATATATATATATATATATATATATATATATATATATATATATATATATATATATATATATATATATATATATATTCGTGGTAAAGGTTTAGAATCTAGCTAATATAAAAGACCAATAGCTAATATATTGTAATTAGTATGTTACAATTAATATTAAGTTAATTTGTCGAAAAACATACCTGTTTTCCAAGTAAGAAAAACTTACGAATTAGTTGAAGACAAAGATATACGGGTTTGAAAAAAAGGGAGATAAAATGAGATTAATATAATTTATAGAACGGCGTCCGGAATAAATAATCAGAGGAAAAAAAAAACTACAACGGATGGAGAGAGCGAGTTAAAATGGGGAAGATGTTTGTCGAGATTTTAGACAGGCGTTAGGGGAGAAAACCGAAGGATGGATGGACAGGGGATTTATCAGAGGGAGGTAGAGTGACGGACAGTGAACGATAGAACAGACGAGACGACGGCGAGGAAAACAGATCGAGGGGAGGGGAAGGAGACATATATCAGATGGGCATCAATCGGACATCAGAATGCCATCAGGCAGACAGACTGAAAGACAGACATTGAGGCAGACAAAAAAAGAACACTTTTAAATTCAAACAGCAGAATTTCACAATTTTCATTAGGGAATGGGAAATTCCACAAAGATGGAAGCTAAATCTGTGATGTAACAAAAGCATTTCTATCTCCTCCTATATATATATATATATATATATATATATATATATATATATATATATATATATATATATATATATATATATATATATATATATATATATATATATATATATATATATGTATATATATATATGCCTAAATATATATGCCTAAATATATATGTATGTATTATATATATATATATATATAAATATATATATATATATTTATAAAATTTATTTATATATATGTATATATATGCCTATATACATAAAGGCATGCATATATATATATATATATATATATATATATATATATATATATATATATATATATATATATATATATATATATATATATATGTATATATATATATATATATATATATATATATATATATATATATATATATATATATATATATATATATATATATATATATATATATATATATATATATACAATTGTACCCCCCGCAAGCATGTAGCAGTGATGAAGCGTTGAATCCAGTTTAAGTACAGCCCCTTTAAATCTGTAAGATATTGATTTATCAAAGAGTTGTGGACGGGCTTCAGGGTTAAAACGAGGAATGTGTTCGGAATATGTTTCAAAGGTTGGTAGAAAACTGGGAGGGGGGGTCTTGTTAAACACCGGTATAAATGTATACACATTAAATGTAAACCACAGACCGCTGACAGTTTTTGGGAGCATTTGCTCTCGTGTGTATGATTCTGTAGACGTTGTTTTCTCGTAGGTGAGTAGAAGGTGGAAGTGGAGAGGACTCGGTGATGTTCGCTGGGACAGGGAGAAATGTGTTTCACGAGATGGCGTGCAGGCAGGGGGAGACGTCTCTGACAGGTGGTCTCTCAGGGAATGTCAGGTCGGTAACTAGGTCAGACACGGATGTCTGTGGTCTAGATCTGGTTACTAGGTCAGACATGGTGGTCTAGATCTGGTAACTAGGTCGGACACGGTGGTCTAGATCTGGTTACTAGGTCAGACATGGTGGTCTAGATCTGGATACTAGGTCAGACACGGTGGTCTAGATCTGGTTACTAGGTCAGACATGGTGGCTTAGATCTGGTTACTAGGTCAGTCATGGTGGTCTAGATCTGGTTACTAGGTCAGACACGGCTGTCTGTGGTCTAGATCTGGTTACTGGGTCAGACATGGTGGTCTAGATCTGGTTACTAGGTCAGACATGGTGGTCTAGATCTGGTTACTAGGTCAGACATGGTGGTCTAGATCTGGTTACTAGGTTAGACATGGTGGTCTAGATCTGGTTACTAGGTCAGACATGGTGGTCTAGATCTGGTTACTAGGTCAGACATGGTGGTCTAGATCTGGTTACTAGGTCAGACACGGTGGTCTAGATTTGGTTACTAGGTCAGACATGGTGGTCTAGATCTGGTTACTAGGTTAGACATGGTGGTCTAGATCTGGTTACTAGGTCAGACATGGTGGTCTAGATCTGGTGACTAGGTCAGACACGGTGGTCTAGATTTGGTTACTCGGTCAGACACGGTGGTCTAGATTTGGTTACTCGGTCAGACACGGTGGTCTAGATTTGGTTACTAGGTCAGACATGGTGGTCTAGATTTGGTTACTCGGTCAGACACGGTGGTCTAGATTTGGTTACTCGGTCAGACACGGTGGTCTAGATTTGGTTACTAGGTCAGACATGGTGGTCTAGATCTGGTTACTAGGTCAGACACGCTGTCTGTGGTCTAGATCTGGTTACTAGGTCAGACACGGTGGTCTAGTTCTGGTTACTAGGTCAGACACGGTGGTCTAGATCTGGTTACTAGGTCAGACATGGTGGTCTAAATCTGGTTACTAGGTCAGACATGGTGGTCTAGATTTGGTTACTAGGTCAGACAAGGTGGTCTAGATCTGGTTACTAGGTCAGACATGGTGGTCTAGATCTGGTAACTAGGTCAGACATGGTGGTCTAGATCTGGTAACTAGGTCAGACACGGTGGTCTAGATCTGGTTACTAGGTCAGACACGGTGGTCTAGATCTGGTTACTAGGTCAGACATGGTGGTCTACATCTGGTTACTAGGTCGGACATGGCGGTCTAGATCTGGTTACTAGGTCAGACATGGTGGTCTGTGGTCTAGATCTGGTTACTAGGTCTGACACGGTGGTCTAGATCTGGTTACTAGGTCTGTGGTCTAGATCTGGTTACTAGGTCAGACATGGTGGTCTAGATCTGGTTACTAGGTCAGACACGGTGGTCTAGATCTGGTTACTAGGTCAGACATGTTGGTCTAGATCTGGTTACTAGGTCTGTGGTCTAGATCTGGTTACTAGGTCTGTGGTCTAGATCTGGTTACTAGGTCAGACATGGTGGTCTAGATCTGGTTACTAGGTCAGACATGGTGGTCTAGATCTGGTTACTAGGTCAGACACGGTGGTCTAGATCTGGTTACTAGGTCAGACATGGTGGTCTAGATCTGGTTACTAGGACAGACATGGTGGTCTAGATCTGGTTACTAGGTCAGACATGGTGGTCTAGATCTGGTTACTAGGTCAGACATGGTGGTCTAGATCTGGTAACTAGGTCAGACATGGTGGTCTAGATCTGGTTACTAGGTCAGACATGGTGGTCTAGATCTGGTTACTAGGTCAGACATGGTGGTCTAGATCTGGTTACTAGGTCAGACATGGTGGTCTAGATCTGGTTACTAGGTCAGACATGGTGGTCTAGATCTGGTTACTAGGTCAGACATGGTGGTCTAGATCTGGTTACTAGGTCAGACACGGTGGTCTAGATCTGGTTACTAGGTCAGACATGGTGGTCTAGATCTGGTTACTAGGTCAGACACGGTGGTCTAGATCTGGTTACTAGGTCAGACATGGTGGTCTAGATCTGGTTACTAGGTCAGACATGGTGGTCTAGATCTGGTTACTAGGTCAGACATGTTGGTCTAGATCTGGTAACTAGGTCAGACACGGTGGTCTAGATCTGGTTACTAGGTCAGACAAGGTGGTCTAGATCTGGATACTAGGTCAGACATGGTGGTCTAGATCTGGATACTAGGTCAGACATGGTGGTCTAGATCTGGTTACTAGGTCAGACATGGTGGTCTAGATCTGGTTACTAGGTCAGTGGTCTAGATCTGGTTACTAGGTCAGACATGGTGGTCTAGATCTGGTTACTAGGTCAGACACGGCTGTCTGTGGTCTAGATCTGGTTACTAGGTCAGACACGGTGGTCTATATCTGGTTACTAGGTCAGACAAGGTGGTCTAGATCTGGATACTAGGTCAGACAAGGTGGTCTAGATCTAGTTACTAGGTCAGACATGGTAGTCTAGATTTGGTTACTAGGTCAGACACGCTGTCTTAAGTCTAGTAACTAGGTCGGATTTCTGTGTAGTCTAAAAGTTTCGATCATCAAAAAAAAATATTTCTTTTTAACTGTTGTGAGGAAATAATAAAGGCAAGTCGAGAGAGCTTCACTCACATTTCATACATAAATAATTACTTTTGCACGTACGTATTCACGAAATAAAATGCAACAGACATTGATTTTGCAATCTGTTTTATGATACTAAAAGTGTGAGCGAACAGCAATCATTTTTTTTAGTACAGTCTTTTAAAAAATTGATTTAAACAAGAAACAGTCATAAAAATGTAATCTTATAATTGTATTTAATATATAATTTAAATTTGTAATTTAAAACAATATTAAATTTTGTAGACATCCACATCCACATTTTTAATCATCATTCCCACCCACATCTACATATTCATTGCAGGAGGTCCGGTCATGATCACACACACACAGCGATAGCCACTCTTCATGCTCTGACGTCACTCCATTTTTTAAAACATAACGAGCGCCTCTCCAACTTAGACATCACTACCTGCCGCCCACCCTCCCACAACCTGGAATGGTGTAGTTCTTCCCTTGAAATGGTGAAGTTCTGACATTGAAATTTGAAGGTATAGTCATGATTCTGATGTAGTCCTGACCTTGAAATTGTTTTGTCCTGACCTTGAAATTGTTTTGTCCTGACCTCTAAATTGTATAGTCCTCATCTTGAAATGATGTAGTGGTGACCTTGAAATGATGTTGTCCTGTCCTTGAAATGATGTTGTCCTGACCTTGAAATGATGTTATCCTGACCCTGAGATTGCTTAGTCCTGACCTTAAAATGGTTTAGCCCTGACCTTGAAATGATGTAGCCCTGACCTTGAAATGGTGTAGTCCTGGCCTCGAAATGGTGTAGTCCTGACCTTGAGATTGCTTAGCCCTGACCTTGAAATGATGTAGCCCTGACCTTGAAATGGTGTAGTCCTGACCTTGGAGCTGACTGCCACTAGCAGGAGGCGCCAGTCCAAGAACGATGGATCAGCGAGGGCGGAGTAGCCGTAGCCGAGGCAATGTTGCCTTTTTACTTCTTTTAGTCCCAGACTTATTCCATTTCTTTATAAAAAAAAACGAGTCGGTCATTGATGTTCTGATTATGGTTTTATTTTTGTCGCTAGACAGTCATAAAAGTGGCCATGGGAATACACGGCTCATAGTCTACTATATAAGTGGCCCCGCGTGTATGCATGGCCCCTGGTGTACAGTATAAGTGGCCAGTCGTCTTTTAGGGACCCGGTTATATACATAAGTGTCTTCTGGTCTATAATACAAATGGCCCCTGGCCTACAGTTTGTGTCTGTAGTTCTGTAATATATGAGGCCGTTAGACAACTGTATAATCGGCTCCATGCATATATAAAACATGTGGTCAGTGTATGTAAATATACCTTGGTTAAGAAATTAAATGGCCTCAAATATGCTTAAGTATTTTCCCAAGGTCTACGATATAAGTGGCCCTTGGTATACAGAACAAGGACCAAAAACTAAAATAAAGTATATACTTCTAAAGAGAGATCTAGAGATGAATAGAGAGTGGTAAAGAGAAAGAGAGAACAGTGAGTGAAACAATGTTTATTTAAGTAAATTTGGCCGTAAATTTGACATAAAAACCCAGCCTTGATAAATAGCTCCGTTTCTTCGTGTAATATAAACAAATCGCTGTTTACCGAAAGAAATGCTGCCGCTCTAATACAATACGTGGACTCTAGACAGTTTTAAAGGGACCAGTTTAAATATATATATATACGCCAACATTTGAATTATAGCGTGTGTGAGGGGAACGGAGTGGTCTAGCGGTAGAGAGCTCAACTGTTAACCTGATGAGTACCTAGCGCATTAATGAAAGTAACAGCGTCTGGGTATAAGGCTGACCACTTCATATGCCGGGGTCACAAAAACAGGTGAACTCTACTTTATTTACCCCATAGACCGTCAGGTTTGAAAGGGAATTTTACTTTTTTTTGTTTTTTGTTTTTTTACACCGATGTAGTATGATTTTTTTTCTATTTCTATAATCCTCATAACAACGTAAATATTCAGCATTATGCAGTTGGGCTAAAAACAACCAGAAACTACTTAAGCTTGAAGACCAACAACACAGTCACAAAGTTTATCGATATGGTATAATTTAGCATCGGCATATTAAAGGACCATAAACAACAGCATTAGTGATCGAATCACGACTAATCGGAAAGTACCGACTAACCAGCGATCAATCGTGGTCGTCCAGCCAATCTGTGTGTCTAGCCAGAGAACAAACCTTCTTGTTAACGGGCACTAGTCGAATTACCAGTCAACAGCGAAGGCACTGCTCTGTAAAGGTTACTGGTCAATGGTGGTCACTGTTCATTACCGGTCGCTGGTCAAGTCAACAGCTCAAAGCTTCACAGGTAAACACTGAGTGAGTACTCATTTCAACCTCACATGAGAGGGGTGAGACGTAGGTTAGCTTTACATTTTTGAGACCTAACTTAAATTTACACGCATTTTTTAAAAAGTGTTTTTGTAAATTCTAATAAAAATGGATTAATATAATCAGTGTTTCTTCCAGACTTTTTTCCTTTTTTTCTCCGGGGGGGGGGGGGTACTTGAAATTTTCGGGGGGGGGGGGAGGGGGCGGTAGCCTTTCTTCGTGGGGGGGGACACTGTTAAAAGTATATATTTTCTATATAAATTATATAAATTTAATTTCGTTCGGAAGGGGGGCGGTAGATTTTTTTCGGGAGAGATGCCTGGAAGAAACTCTGAATATAATATTGACCGAGGCCAGTACATGCTTTAGAAGGAAATGTGTTTCAAAACAGATAAAAACTTGTGGGGGGGGGGGGGGCAAGGGAGGGGGGAGTGATGAGGTGTGACGTCATGTTAAAGGGTGTGTCGGGGGAGGGGGTCTGGGTGTTTTCTGACGATATGTATTGATGGAGAGGAGGGAGTAAAACTCATTTTTAAAAAGCTTGACGTCATTTATACCAGACCACTAGCATACACAAAGTCGTGTTGGCCTTTTTTCAGTTATGTACGTTATCAGTTTTACAAATTCACTACACCCGATCCCCTTTCAAATAAACTAAAATATTTGTGTTCCTAAGCAAAACGTAATTTAGAAGCAAAAATGAAACGTATACATTTTAGCGAGTTGTAAAATAAAGCTGGAGTGAGCTCTCCTAAATTTCTCCTGTATATCCCTATAGAATAATAAGGATTAGAAGATCTGGTCATTTAGGTTAGGTTTGCCTGTCGTCCCTACTGCGACATATGCCGCTGACAGGAGATTTCTTGATCTGGTCATATAATTTGTAGGCAATTTTGTGGAAAAACTGCTGTTTCTTTTTCAGAAAACATTAAGGCAAAAAGTTATTAGAATAGGCTTTATGAGTATGTTAAAAAAAATTATCAAATTATTAGAAATCGGAAACAGACTGAAGTACCGCTTTCGGTCACCGAAAATGGAGTGAAACCTGATAAAAACATGATTATAGCTTCTAATAATTGAATATACATACTTATATAAAAATGTGCCCACTTCTTCTAATAAAGTCTAATAGAAAGAAATAAAAAAAATTAAATTAACCTCGACGGACGAAGTTATCGACATTTATTAAAGAAGTCAACCTTTTATTTTTTGTTTCGTTAAAACACATTGTATCTATACAATGATTATAGGAGATTTTAAATTGCTGTTATTAGCAATCAGTTGGGTGCTTGTAATATCTTAATCAACGTCTAAAAACCAATAAAAAGGAAAAAAAAACAATCGATAAATCACATCGTTAACGCAGAGATTTTATCATCGATCGGACTGTTCATTAATCAGAGATTGAAGATATTTTTTGGTTTAACTGATTATCATTTCAGTTGAGAGCAAATTTTGAGGCGTGTACTCAGTTCCCTAGCCCCACATTGAACTATATAAAATCTGATATAAAATCTTTTCTTTTTGCGGGGAGATCTTGTTACCGCCACCCACCCCCCCCCCCCCGACAAACTCGATTCCAGTATGTTCCGATGACCCACTTTACAACCAAAATAACACTGTAGACAACCGCGGGCTGGGTCGCACTTCATTAGAGTGCCGTCGCCATGGTAACCCAAGCTTTTTATTTTCAAGATTATCCCCCCCCCCGACACCCCACCAGCCTCCGTTCTCTCCTCGGGAAGAATTTCGGTGAAGTCAAACGACGAAGCAATGAGCTGTGTGACAGGAATGTCATAATACTGAACACAGTGTGTTAAAATATTGACAGGAATGTCACAATACTGAACACAGTGTGGTAAAATCTTGACACAGTTTTAGACCTGATATCACAATTTTCGTTATACCACATTATATAGTCGCCAGCAAGACATTAATGCTCATTATATAGACACCACCCCTGTATTAATACCACATTATATAGTCGCCAGCACGACATTAATGCTCATTATATAGACACCACCCCTGTATTAATACCACCTTATATAGACACCAGCACGACATTAATGTTCATTATATAGACACCACCCCTGTATTAATACCACATTATATAGACACTGCTACTACATTAATGCCACCCTTTATAGACACCACCTGTTCATGAATACAGCCTCATATAGGCAGCACCCCATTATCCTCTGTCACCCATTTCAGTCCCAGATTCTGACGTCATTCCATCCAGTGAATTCAAGCCAACAGGCACCAAGTTTTAAAAAATCCCGTCCAATTGATTCCACGCCTTAAGGGAGGCCACTCTCACACACTTCACCAACACAAAAATAAAATCATTATCAAGCGAGTTCTGGCCACCTACGATAAGGGAAGAGAAGAGATTAGCAGAGGTCCGTCCACAATCTCTCCTGCAGTCTAATCTACTGCACGGTAGGGCAAGACACTCGTGTTTTCGCCCGGGGGTCCACTGGGATTTACCCCTGGGGGTGGACGATTGGGTCAGTTTTAATTAAGGCATCAGCCGTCGGGTGAAATTGGGGAAAGTTTACTTTTTTATTTTATGGTTTACGTGGGAGTTGGTGGGATACAATGTAAATAGTTCACTGTTTTATTTGGCTGCTAGGGTAAAACAGCGCTGTTGGTGAATATATTTCAAATTTTTAACTGCTAGATCAAAGCAGAACTGTTGGTGAATATAGTTCAATTCCTTTACTGCTAGATCAAACAGAACTGTCGGTGAATATAGTTCAATTCCTTTACTGCTAGATCAAACAGAACTGTCGGTGAATATAGTTCAAATTTAATTTTTTACTGCTATGCCAACGTACAACTGTCAGTGAATGTAGTTCAGAGCAACTGACAATCCATATCGTTCACATTTTAATTTTTCCATTTAATTGAAGACTCTAAACGACTGAAGCTCGACTGCTATTTTTCATGTTAGTATTGCACTAAGTTTATACTCTTTTAGAGTAGTTAGGGGGACGCTACTTCTTCGGGATCTGCAATAAGATTTCATAGGTCACGGAGTTTCAGTTCAAGACCTAGACACAAGTTCAAGACCTAGACACAAGTTCAAGACCTAGACACAAGTTTTACAAGCTCCGGAAGATTTCTGAACTTACAATCTATTTTCCTAGGTCAAAGATCTGTAGAGTTCTAAAACTACAAGCTTCATTTTCACTGAGTAATTTCACAACACGTTTATTTTCCTGTATACTATTTGATTATTACGAAAAAAACAAAAACAAACAAACAAACAAACAAAACAAAACCGGAAGAAATTCGATATGATTAGAAGATGTAATTTATGGAACGACGTGGTTAGGTGGTAGATCTTTCGTCTGCCAACCCAAAAAACTTCGAGTTCGGATCCCGAGCTCTAGGCTTTTCCACCCAGATGGAAACCAGACCTACGTTAGAGTAAAGGCGGCTGAGCTTAGTTCTTACCACAATATCCACTTGTATGCCGAGGTCATTGAAGCTGATTCGAGATAAAATGTAATTTTGTTCATATTTCATAAAAATTTCCCCTAAATTCATTGATAAGCTTAATTAGTCGCACAATTTTGTGAGTTAGGGGCTGCTATGTCCCGCTTCACATAGGCTTGTTACTGTGTCCCTGTCTCAAATACCATATCATGTGTTCACCTGTACTGGGCGTGACAGTGCTCTCCCTTGTGACCAGCATTATGGTGTTTCTGAGACAAATGTGAGGATTTAAATCACATTTTTTTACGCATCTCCTGGGTGTAGATAGACGGAAATAGGTTGAGGACTGAGGGGAGACATCACGATATCGTTTGTCTTGATTAGTCGGTACATTGATTAGTCAAGGTAGACAGGTAGTGGGGGGTGGTGGGCGGGTAGTGGGCGGGTGGTGGGCGGGTGGTGGGCAGGTAGTGGGGAGGTAGTGGGCGGGTAGTGGGGAGGTAGTGGACGGGTGGTGGGCGGGTGGTGGGGAGGTAGTGGGGAGGTAGTGGGCTAGTAGTGTGCGGGTGATGGCCTGGTAGTGAACTAGTGGGTAGGTGGTGGACAGGTAGTGGAAGGGGGTGGGTTGCTAGTGGGCGTGTGGTGGGCAGGTGGTGGGCGGGTAGTGGGCAGGTAATGGCCTGGAAGTAAGCTAGTGGGCGGGTGGTGGTGGGTGGATTGTTTAGGCGTCGGCGGCTTGATCTAGCATCAGAGTACATGCACTATGTGAGGAGACACTCGTCGTCACATTTACTGAGGAGTCACATATGGAGTCACAAATGGAGTCACATATACTGTTGAGTCATAGATAAAAGTGAGTTACATACTACCGACAGTTACTGGAGTGAGTTACAGATACTATGCAGCCACTTATAATTGTCAAAGTTAGAGTCACGAATAATGGGGAGTCATATCTACTTTGTTAATTGTTAATTAATGAACACATAAGTATGAAACTAATGGGATAATGCACTATTAAGTGCAATAAGCAACAAAAGGAAAACAAAAGTCAATGATATTAGAGAAACATCGAGTCAACCACTGAATTATGAGAAACAAAGAGATAACATTCAAGAGAAACAGAAAGACAACTCACAACCAAACAAACAGGGAAGCAACTCAAATATTAAGAAACAGGGAGGCAACTCACAAGCAAGGAAACAGGGAGGCAACTCACAAATAAAGAAACAGGGAGGCAACACACATATAAAGAAACAGGCAGGCAACTCACAACGATATTCAAATATGTTTAATTAAAGCCCTGGAAAAAAGGACCGCGGCAAATATCATTTATTAAAAGCCATAAACCAAAAGAAATCAAATAAAACCTACATTATAAAGCCTGGCAAGCAATTCCATTTTTTTTAATATCGTCCAGGATTGCTAATTAACTTTAAAAAAATTAATTTACGTGGAAAAAAAGTTTTGCTGCTTCCTAAAAAAAAAAGCACTTAGCAATATAGATCAGGGAATAGGGAAGAAAACAGACTCGGCGTCGACTAATCATTTCGTTTGAGCTATTTCTATAGTTCTAGATTCTGTGGCCATAAATAACAGATCAATAGCACAGGGTAGACGCTAGAAAGATGGACTAACGTGACGTCATTGGCCTTAAGGTGAATACGATAACACGGCGAACGTCACTGGTGTGGAATGTGAGTGGTTTAGCTCAACGGAGGTTAGATGTTTTAGTTTTAGCTCAATGGTGGTTAAACGATAGAGTTTTAGCTTCACGGAGGTTAGATGTTGGAATTTTAGCTAATTGGAGGTTAGATGTTTTTTTAGCTCCACGGAGGAGGGGAAGTTGGAGTTTTAGCTCAACGGAGGTTAAACGTTGAAATTTTAGCTCAACGGATGTTATATGTTGGGGTTTTAGCTCACTTGAGGTTAGATGTTGGAATTTTAGCTCAACGGGGGTTAGATGTTGAGGTTTCAGCTCAACGGGGATTAAGCGTTGGATTCCTTGATCAACGCTGCTTTGATAGAGAATATCAGTTTAGCTGTAGCATTTAGCTCAACCCAGGGTAATTTTTTGTTCACAGATATATATATATATATATATATATATATATATATATATATATATATATATATATATATATATATAATTAGAAAGTTCTTTTGGCAAAGCACGCTAGATATTACCCAGCACCTGCCCTTTTATTAAGATATTTCTGGGCTATTTACCACAATTAGTCAGATTGTATTGCACAATTAACCCGAATGTTCGCTCACTTAACGCACTGAATGTGGTATTTATATGTGGCCGCGTTTCTAGCACGCACACAGCAACGAAATAAATTTCTTCAGCAACTTTTCTGAAATCTGATTAGTGTGTGGAAGTTTTGAGCTGGGGGTGTAAGAAAAACCTACCTTCATGCTCTGTCGACTTGTCTGTGTCTCCGCCTCTGATAGACTGACGCATAGCCCGCCCGGGTTCGAGGCATTGGAGGTCCGGTTGTTGGCCTTGCCGAAGGAGCGGGAGGACGACACGGTGGCGATGGCCGTGGACGTCGTGCAGGCTGTCGTCGTTGTGGTCAGCACGTGATCTTCTCCGACCACCGTCGTGACAGAGGTGTCGCCCCGGATCACGTGGGCGTGGGCCGCGTGGAAGGTGGCGTTGAGGGAGGACGGGTGGGGCGAGTTGGAGTCTTCTGACTCCCGACAGTAGACGACGCCGGTCTGACTGACGTGGATGCTGGGCGTACAGCCCATATCAGCAGCGACCCGCCCCTGGAGGCAACCAATGGTTGCAATGTCTTGTTGGACACCGACGGTACTGTTAAAAGGAGATCCTCACTAGTGTCATAGGTCCGGGAATTCCCTGAGTAGGCTAAGGAAGCATCGTGTATTGAGCGACACAACGTTTAAGTAAACCAAAGAGTTACGTCAATGAAGTTAATTTCATGAACATGTTTTTATTGGAAGTGGTTTATCTGTTAACCCATTGTGTATAGGAGTTCACATCTTTGGAGAAAGTAAAAACTATTCTTGATACAACAATTAACCATAAACACTTACACAAACGCCATGTTTATTTATGTACTTCAAAACATCCGCTTTTTCCATCATTTTGATAAAAAGCAAATCTAGGCAAATCTACGGAACAAAACAGGAAACCTGAATTTAACTAGTTTTACAGCCTAATTCAAATATTTAAACAAATCAGCTAACAAAATGGACCTATCAACATTGAATATCAACGTTTATACGATAACATATATTTTTTTCAACGCGTCATCCATGTATCAACGAAAAATGCTGACAAAGCAAGAACAGCTAATTTATGTATGGAAGATCTGTAGCTTAACACAATACACTCTGTAGGGATCACTTCCAACTTCGAACACACTCACTTCGAACTTCAAACGGGAGAACTTAAAACTAGGTCACTTCGAGCTTCTAACTGTTTCACTTCGACCTTCGATTACACTGACTTCGAACTTCGAACGGGAGAATTTCGGGCTAGGTCTATTCGAACTTCGAACTAGGTCACTTCGAGATCCGAACGAGGTCACTTCGAGCTTCGAACTGTTTCACTTCGAACAAGATACCTATGAATCATCTATACAGAGAATTTTTCACAGGTTTTACGCCCAACGTCGAGTATGGTTATTAAATTCTTAATTTGTCCACTCGACTTGACACAAACTACACTCCAGGCCCACTAGACCGGTACATCCCACTGTACGTTCAGACATCATAAAGCCACGAGGCGTCACTCACAAACCAAACCAGGAAGTGACGTGTTATTTTAGTGTTCTACTGGTCAGTATAGATCACGTTGAGGTCGAGTCACCGTGACTTGCGCGGAGGAGTTTATCACTAGTCTTACCGTCAACACCAAATTAAAAACAAAATTTCTTGGCTTAAAAAGTTACGGTAAATTTAGACTCTTAAATATAATACCACACAAAAAACTGTGAAACTTAAGAGTTTTGTAGTGACATGAAAAAGTTGAGGTGGCATTGGAGGCGACACACCTAAATCACAAGGTAACGTCCCTTGAATCAAGGGAGACAAACACATGACACGCCTCCGGGATTACGGTCCTTGGTCCAAGGGACACAAAACATGTTTCTTGACCCCACGTTGACCTTTGTGTTATTTTCACTCAGTGATATATCACTTTCTTCCGGAGCACACACAAAAAAAACACACCTCACCCTTCACACAACCCCCCTCACAAGGCCCCTCACACACAGTTTACCACACTACCAACGAAGTCAGTTAAACCGCATTAGGACTCGACTTTACTTAGATAAGTTTATCACAGGTGTACTAAAAGGGGGTTAATACCTTAGTTTTCACAAAATGTTCACAACACAGCGGTCCTCACACAATGAGGTCTAGAGACTAGCCAATCAAATCAGAATACATTTGTTTTTTTTAAGTAGTGGGGCCACAAATCTCATTGGCGATAACACGATCTCTATTTTGCAGCTCTCAAGATATATATATATATATATATATATATATATATATATATATATATATATATATATATATATATATAAACATATGTTATGAAGGCCATCCCATGAACGTCAATAATTCTGGACTTTTTGAGACGACAAAGAAAGAGAAGGGTTAAACAAATCTTTATAGAGAGATGTGAAACATCTACAAAAACTCTTCCCCCAGTTACCAGAAACTTAAACTTGTTCTGATCAATACACCAGCCTCATAAGTGTACTTAACCCACAACTGTTATCTAGCACGTTATTCGTTATCAATTTGTTGTTATAAGCAAGCTGAAACGTAGGGTAAGTATACGTCTATATATTTGTGTGTATATATATATGTACATATGCATATACGTGTATTTATATATATCTTTATATATATATATATATATATATATATATATATATATATATATATATATATATATATATATATATATATTATATACATATATATTCATATAAATACACATACACACATACAGAGATGCAAATAAATGTGTGAATGAAGATGCAGGTAAAGATTCCTGTCAACACCAAGAGACCAGGTGAAGTAGAGTTGACCGGTGGTTTAAAAACTCGGCCGTAATAATAAGCGGACAATTGATTGCACTTCAAGGCCGGAGCAAAGTGCATGTATTTGTCAATAGGTGAATGAATACCCGGCGAACAATACGGCGAGAGATGATATCTTTAACTGGCAATTGTGATCGATCAATCACAGAGCCTAGCTTCTTACGTCATGCCGAGATGAACTATTCCAATATTGTTGACAGTTTACTAGTCCAAACAAATCATGTCGAGATGAACTATTCCAATATTGTTGACAGTTTACTAGTCCAAACAAATAGCTGCTAATGCTGTGCTAATACATGTAACGTTTTATATATGATGATTTCGTTTCGTTTTTTAAATTATTGAAATCGTTTCGACTTACGGTGTTTTGTCTGTTTATATCTCTGTATAGTAGAACGATTTTGTGGATTGTCCACAGAAGATAAAATCAAAACGAAAGTTCACACAACACTGTGGATCCCGATTGAAATGAATAGATAGCAAAAGTAATATATGATACCAAGTACAGCACTCATTCATATTCACGTACATCTGTCAGTCAAGAATATAAGTAAAAAACTTTTCGTAGCAGTCAATGCAATCATCTTTTGTGACTATTTAACGACGGTGTACCACAACTTTATATATGGAAAAAAAAAAATTGTCGTGGGTCTACAACAAACCAAGGCGATATATAAACGACAAAATTGTCCTACAAAAGGTATTCAGCCGATACAAATAGTAAATCCCACAATAACAATAGGAATTGATGCGATTAAAATACTTTTTTTTTAATACAATCACAACCAGTGTTTCTTCCAGACTTTTTTCTCCGGGGGGCACTTTTCGGGGGGAAATTTTCGGAGGGGGGGGGGGGGCGGTAAACTTTCTTCGGGGGGGGGGGGGGGCGGACACTGTTAAAAGTATATATATTCTATATAAATTATATAAATTTCATTTCGTTCGGGGGGGGGGGGGGGGTAAAAATTTCGGGGGGACTTAGCCCCCCGAAGAGATGCCTGGAAGCAACTGATCACAACAGGAATTCACATGATAAAAAAAGTATTCACATAATAACAATAGGAATTCAAACGATAAAAACATTATTTCACACAATGACAACAGAAATTCAAATAATAAAAAAAACATTATTTCACACAATAACATCATAACACAACAGCAAACTATTTCACATCTTTCACACGTCTCATTAAACCGCCAAAATCTGTTTCAAACTCTGGAAACATGCCAGAAAACGGAAGTGACGTAAAAACGGTTCCCGCCACTGGTATCAATCATCTAGATGTTCTAGGGTAGCAGACGATTGCAACGTTACCGCTTTAACGTCATATCATTAACGAAATTCAATCACAGTTTTTTATGCAAATAACATCAATTAAACCATCATTTTTTTACTAGCGTGTATAAAAATATTTTTATGCAGATTACGGTTCAAATAAATATCATTAAAGCGAATCTAATTAGTATTGGGTGACGTCATGCAGCCGATTTGCGTCTTTAGATAAAATGATTCCATTGATCCCCTTTCTAATCTGACAAAAGCGTTCCAATTTAAACAATTTTAATTATCTAATTAGTCCTTCCGAAGATAGGAATCCAATACGTCATATTTTTTTTTTCCAATATCAATTACAATTTAAAAAAAAAAATCAGTTTTAATTTGGTTGTCAAGGCAACGACACATCAACTGTAGAAAGTGTAGATAACTTTTTTATGTAGAAAGGTCTGAAGCAGAGATAGTCTGAAAGTAACTTCTGCTGTATTAGAAATTATTTGGTCGATCGGTCTGCAAGTCAGAGGCGTAGCGACCCTTCCCGGCGCCCGGGGACAAACTTTTGATTTGCATCACCCCTCAAACTTTCAATTTGTTTTTCCAACCCATTTTGGCGCCCCTAAGGTCGGCGCCCGGGGACATATGTCCCCCCCCCCCCTCGCTACGCCTCTGCGCAAGTCGTACGCTTGTGGTCGGAGGCCGGTCAATGTATCCGATGTTAATTGCCCCTTACTATTAAAATACTGCTCATTATTTTTGCAATCACTTTTTAGAAACAATACTGTCAAATCGCATACACTTATTAGGAATAATATGGTAAGTTTTACCACTACATACCCTTATTAGGAACAATATGTCAATATTCCTGCTACTACATGTACTTATTAGGAACAATACGGTCAATATTACGGTCACTATATGCAATTATTCGGAACAATACGGTCAATATTCCTGCCACTACATACAATTATTAGGAACAATACGGTCAATATTCCGGCTACTACATACACTTATAAGGAACAATAGCGTCAATATTTTGGCTACAACATACAATTATTAGGAACAATACGGTCAATCTGCCATAATTAAGACGCGGTAGAGGTTCATTTGATGTAATCCGCGATCAATTACTTACTTTTTAAAGCAAGTCTGACGGGTACCACATTATAATAGTGGTTAGGTACCACGTGATGACAAAGGACAGGTACCACGGGATGAATGTGGACAGGTACCACGTGATGACAGCGGCTGATTGCAAAATGAGAAAAATAACGGGAATATGATGACACCCCCCCCCCCCCATCACATCTTAGGTCAAGTGCACTAACTCACTCACCTGGTACACGTGTAGTACACACGTCATCTACTGTGAATGACAAAAACGCGGTGTGCATAACACCAATTAAAATAAGTCGTTGAACACCGGAAAGACTGAA